>NW_018164936.1:63934-64868 GCF_001263595.1 Phalaenopsis equestris
AAACACCCAAGCTAGGGAGGAGCCAGTTTAGTCCTGCCTCTTCTTCTAGTTTTACGAGTGGAACCAGATAACAAGTTTTGAAGAGTCGTGTCATTGCCAGGAGTCACCAAAGTATCATCCATTAAGTTTTCAAGTTGGAGTGAGCCCCCAGGCTTCTTCTTCCTCCGAGAAGTGTAAACTTGTCATTCTTCATCTGAAGACTGGCTCATATGATCCTCGATCTGATTTGATGTTTCAACTGCAGTAGGAGGAAAGACAGTCGTTGCCACCGCGATAGGTTCCAGTGTATGTGAAGTATGAATTGTTACCTCTGCACCTGATGCTTCCTGAATAGGAGCTGCAAGACTATCCTGATTTTCAGTTCGAACATTATCCATTGTAGTATGGTCAGAAGAAGGGATCCCAGGGGCAGATACCAACTCCTGTCTTGTGGTGTTTCTCTCCTCAGGTTGACTGTCATCAAGTTTGCTGGGAGTGCGTTCAGGCACATGGGGTGCGCTAACAGTGTATTCCTGCTTTTGACTATTGGTTTTCAACAGTGGGTGCAATTTGAAACATTTCTCCTACGGGTGTCCAAACATCTTGCAGTGCTTGCAGTAATATGATTTTTGGTTCATAATGATTTTTTGCCAATAACCATTGTGAGCAGATCCAAGCCAGACTTCAAAATCTTTGCAATAGAGGGTCTCGCCAACATACCAGTCTTTCAAGATCTAGATATGTTTTATTTTGTTCCTGCGTTGATCCCTGGAACGGATCTTCAAGTAATATAACATGACGTATATGAGAAAGTACATTTTGAGGATCATCAGCAGCATCAATCAACGCCTCATATTCTCTTTCGTATGCCATCCTCCATTGTATCCAAATCTTCTTTTCAACTTCGCCAAGAAGATTTTCAATGTACAACACCTTAGATCTGTTATCAGCAAAT
>NW_018164936.1:64962-66063 GCF_001263595.1 Phalaenopsis equestris
TGTGTACTGTTTGCAGAGGGTAGATTCCACATGTTTTGGTGATAAGTTCTTCTAAAATCAGAAGATTTCGCCCTATAGTTATTGTATGACGATGAGACTGATGGTTCATGCGGCCGACTGGGAAAGTTATCAAAATGGTGATCCTACAGTTGGACCACTAGGGCATCCAAGTGAAAAATATGATTATCTAGTAGAATATTCCACAAAGATTGATGATATACCATTCATTGCTATCGAATGGGGTGATGAAAATGATGAAGATAATCAGCCACAACATAATAAAGTTTGATGATTTAGATGAATTCTTTTCAATTTTAAATGGGAATATTAGCACTGAAGATTCTGAAACTGACAAGGATTTAATATCCTTTGATGATCACAATTTCCCACAAAACCTCTACACCCTCCAAAAATATATTTCACATTATGAAAGTCCTCCACCTGAACCAGAGCTAGTACCATCAACTCCACATATCAATACAATCCCTACCAGTCCCAACACCTCACCAGAAACACCACAGCCAGAAATTGCTTATCCTAATATTGAAAGTCAGTTGAATGATTTTGAATACCCTTTTTTAAGAAGAATGATGAAAAACTGATAAAGCCTATGCTTCCATATCTTCTCCCCCTTATTTACCCCCTAATGAACCTACTATGAGACCAGTTGCATACCCCCCTGCAACAGCCAGTCGGCTGCATGAACCATCAGCCTCATCGTCATACAATAACTATAGGGCGAAATCTTCTGATTTTAGAAAAACTTATCGCCAAAACATGTGGAATCTACCCTCTGCAAACAGTACACAAGGAGTACTACTTGTTCTTCCTGATGATTTCTCGTTATATGACGATGTAATTTCAAGATGAGAATCAATCACATTGAATTTGTTGACTGAAACACTATTTGCTGATAACAGATCTAAGGTGTTGTACATTGAAAATCTTCTTGGCGAAGTTGAAAAGAAGATTTGGATACAATAAAGGATGACATACGAAAGAGAATATGAGGCGTTGATTGATGCTGCTGATGATCCTCAAAATGTACTTTCTCATATACGTCATGTTATATTACTTGAAGATCCGTTCCAGGGATCAACG
>NW_018164936.1:66673-82291 GCF_001263595.1 Phalaenopsis equestris
TAAAATTTCTGAAGAACAGGAGAAATGCAATCATCAATGGGAATTCAATAAACCATTGTTGGCCATCACTTCAGATGCACATATTGCTCTATTACAACCAACATGAACATGAGGATCCACTGTGCCATTTGCAAAATGACTGCATGTCCGCTCTGCTCCAAATTTTATCTTGAAATTGAAATTAAAAAGGAGCTCACACTGTTGTAATTTCAGTCTAACGACTCTTTGATCCATGAACATATTAAATATGTTGATCATTTGAATGAGGAAAATAAGAGATTAAAATAAAAAATTCAATCGGAAGAAGAAAAACAGCTACACGAAAGCTTCAAGGAACTTTCTTTGCATGATAAAGACAAAGCTATAATTGAAGAAAATAAAGAAGATTTAACTCAATTCATTGAGGAAGCCAGTGGAGTTAAAGTTCTATGTGAAGCAGTCAAATAACGAGCCCAAAGAAATCCAAGAAGAATGACGAATCGACTTTACAATGTAACTGTTACCTTTGAAGTTCCAGGTGTTGAAAGATTTCATCTTAAAACTATTATTGATACTGGTGCAACAACTTGTTGTGCTAATATTAATAATATCCCAAAGGAGACCACTGAGGAATTAAATTATCAAGTCAAGTTCAGCGGAGTTAATTCAACCACTGAAGCTGGAAAGAAGATTAAAGATGAAAAAATGTATATTGAAGAACATAGTTTTAGAATTCCATTAATCTTCATTATGGACATTAATGTAGTTGACGGGATACAAATTTTAATCAGATGCAACTTCATAAGAAACTTACACGGAGGAATGCGCGTAGAAGGAAATACTGTTACTTTTTACAAAAAAATCATGCATGTCCCGACAACTCTAGATGTAGAAGTTGAGACAAAACAAATCCAGGAGCTCGAAATGGATCACAGTTTCTTTCTGGAACTATAGTCTCCTGAGTTTGCCTGGAGTTTCTGAGAAAACAACTTCACAAAGAAATTTCAGCCGTTACTAAATAGATTAAGGAATAATGGCTACATCGGTGACAACCTTTTACAACACTGGTCGAAGAACAGAGTAGTCTGTAAAATTAAGATAATCAACCTTAATATTACTGTACAAGATAAATCTTTGAAACACATAACGCCAGCCATGCAGTTGCAATTTGAAGAACATGCTAATGCGTTGTTTAATCTCAAGGCTATACGTTCTAGTACAAGCAGACACAAAACCACGACAATCATCGTACATTCAGGCGTAACAATTGATCCTAAAACAAAGGAGGTGAGGGGTAAATAGAATACCCATAAGGATCAATACTCGTTGTTAGATATAAATAATTTAATTAAAAAGATAGACAACAACAATATATACTCAAAATTTGATCTTAAAAGTGGTTTCTATCAAGTAGCAATACATCCTGATTCAATTGAATGAACCACTTTTTCAGTACCTACAGGACTTTACGAATGACTTGTAATGTCTTTCGGTTTGAAAAATGCATCTGTCATTTTTCAAAGGAAAATAGATAATTGTTTCAAAAATTGCTAGAGTTTTTTTGCTGTTTACATTGATGATATTATCATTTTCAGTACCTTTCGGTTTGAAAAATGCATCTGCCATTTTTCAAAGGAAAATGGATAATTGTTTCAAAAATTACTGGAGTTTTCTTGCTGTTTACATTGATGATATTATCATTTTCAGTAATAATGAGAAAGAACACAGAAAACATCTTGAGAAATTTTTAGAAATTGTCGAGAAAGAAGGATTAGTCCTTTCACCAACAAAAATGAAAATTGCAGTTAATGAAATTGAATTTCTTGGAGCTGTTGTCAAACAAAGAAAAATAAAACTTCAACAGCATATCATCAGAAAGATTGCGGACTTCCCTGATGAAAAATTAAAAGAAAAATAAGGTATGAGATCTTGGCTCGGTATTTTGAACTATGCAAGAAATTATATTCCAAATCTTGGAATATTACTCAGACCATTATATTAGAAGACCTCGCCACACGGTAACAAGAGAATGAAAGAACATGACTGGAAGTTAGTTTGAAAAATCAAAGATATTGTTCAAAGGCTTTCTAATTTGGAAATACCACCTTCATCTGCATACATAGTCCTTGAAACAGATGGGTGTATGGAAGGATGAGGAGGCATCTGCAAATGGAAGTTAGCCAAAAATGATCCAACCAAGGACCTCTGAGAGAGTTTGTGCATATGCAAGCAGCAAATTTGCAGTAATTAAATCAACAATTGATGCTGAAATCTTTGCCTGCATGGAGACTCTGAGTTCATTAAAGATTCATTATCTTGACAAGCCTGAAATTACATTTAAGAATTGATTGCCAAGCAATCATTTCATTATATCATAAATCTGCTCAAAATAAGCCATCAAGAATTCAGTGGTTATATTTTACAGACTTCATCAACAAACTGGGCATCACTGTCTATTTTGAACACATTGACGACAAAAACAACGTACTCTCTGACTCATTATCTAGATTAACGTTTATTTTTGTTGCAGGTGATCAAAGTTTAGACTACTTATTTCAGAAAGGGAGATGGATCCCAGAAGAAATAAAGGAAAAGAAAAGACAAACTATTCTGAGATCTTTTCAGAAGCTGAATTCAAATGGAAGGTCAAGACAGATAAACCTGCTTTTGAAGAACGATGACATCGTTTCAAAACCTGCCGTCCTAATGAAGAAACACAATATAGAAAAATTCGAAACACAAGCTGCAAATATTGGGAAATGCTATGGTCAACATTCGACCACCCAATTAACATCAATGTACAATCACAACTCCGAGGAGTCGCAAGAATCTATGAGAAACAACAAGTCCAAACTGTTATTGAAGAACTTAGCATCCTCAGAAACATCTATGCAATAAAGTCCATGTATTGCAAATGTATGTCTACTAAGGATAACGTATGAAGCAATCTTGGACCATACGTCTACAGCAATGAGTCAGAACTCAACAATCTAATTAAAATTTTAGAATTACTGATGCAATAGGGACTGAATAATTGCGTCTGATTGGAATCTACTTTGCAGTAGTGGTGGACCCCTCCATCATCTGATGTTTCTTTCACGTGCTTGCTTTTTCTGAATGCTTGTAATAATTGATAGTGGTGGACCCCCACCATTATCTCTTGCTGTGTGTAATTATTTTCTGTCAGTGGAGAATCTGAACGCTTTACTTTATTCTCCACTACTTTCCGCCCATGGTATTTTGCATTCTGGCTCCGGTTTTGCCAGATGACTTATCTATATAAGCGTCATTTGTATTGAGTTGTAGACACCGGTCTTCAACCAAATGCCTACTTCTCTAAGCATCTGTAATATTGTAAGCATTCATTGCTATTAATATCATCTCATTTTGTTTGTTTTGAATACTTCTTGTGATAATTTTCGTCAAAAATTCTCTGTGACCCCAAGACGATGATCCTCCTTTTACATTGTATGACTTATCTATACATGTTATAGATAAGTCATATATGCTGCTGCTTCAATCCAAATTACATGTGTTAATACAACTAGTTCTTGTATAACATCTAGGGCTTATTATGGTTCGTCTGCATGTCTTACATCGAAGAGATGTAAGGCATCAATGTAAACACGTAAACGAGCAAATCTTGTACCAGCTGAGACAAGATTTGATAAAGACGTAAACACCCTGCCTATGAAGTTGACGGCTCTCTAATTTTATTCATCACATGCGTGATTTCTTTGTAAAAAGTAACAGTATTTCCTTCTACGCGCATTCCTCCATGCAAGCTTCTTATGAAGTTGCATCCGATTAACATTTGTATCCCGTCAACTACATCAATGTCCATAATGAAGATTAATGGAATTCTAAAACTATGTTCTCCAATATTTTTCCATCTTTAATCTTCTTTCCAGCTTCAGTGGTTGAATTAACTCCGCTGAACTTGACTTGATAATTTAATTCCTCAGTGGTCTTCTTTGGGATATTATTAATAATAGCACAACAAGTTGTTACACCGGTATCAATAATAATTTTAAGATGAAATCTTTCAACACCTGGAACTTCAAAGGTAACAGTTACATTGTAAAGCCGATTCATCATTCTTCTTGGATTTTTTTTGGTTTGTTCTTTGACTGCTTCACATAGAACTTTAACTCCACTGGCTTCCTCAATGAATTGAGTTAAATCTTCTTTATTTTCTTCAATTATAGCTTTGTCTTTATCATGCAAAGAAAGTTCCTTGAAGCTTTCGTGTAGCTGATTTTCTTCTTCCGATTGAATTTTTTCTTTCAATCTCCTATTTTCCTCATTCAAATGATCAACATATTTAATATGTTCATGGATCAAAGAGTCTTTAGACTGAAATTACAACAGTGTGAGCTCCTTTTTAATTTCAATTTCAAGATAAAATTTGGAGCAGAGCGGACATGCAGTCATTTTGCAAATGACACAGCGGATCCTCATATTCATGTTGGTTGTAATAGAGCAATATGTGCATCTGAAATGATGGCCAACAATGGGTTTATTGAATTCTCATTGATGATTGCATTTCTCCTGTTCTTCAGAAATTTTAACTTTATATCTCCATTCGAAATCTTCCTTCAACATGTATATTATCTCTTCATCTGAGCAGTTTTCTAGGGCAGATTTTATATGCAAGATGGTATTGATACTACCTTCCCCTTCAGAGATAGAACAGATAACATCAAATGAATCTTCATCGAAACCTACTGATAGAACATCATAATTGTCTGGTAGATCCAAATTGCTAACAATAGCCGCTCTTGCCATATTTCCTATTCTACTTTTACATTCTCGAGCAAAATGACATTCTTCTCCACAAATGTAACATCTACATTTGAAAGATTTTGATTTGTTACCTGACAACGAGTATTGATCCTTATGGGTATTATCATTAAGAGATCGGTAATTAAATACCATTCTCTCTTTACCCCTCACCTCCTTCTTTGTTTTAAAGCCTTTTCAATTTCATCACCAATTACTGGAGACATTTTTTTAAAGAATTTGGATGATAAATCTTCGCTTATGTACATTCTCCCAGATTTTGTAGGAAGTGTTTTGTAATCATTCATGTATTCGAACATATTTTTAATTTCAGAACATACCAGTCTTTCAAGGTCTAGATATGTTATATTTTGTTCCTCTGTTGATCCCTGGAACGGATCTTCAAGTAATATAACATGACGTATATGAGAAAGTACATTTTGAGGATCATCAGCAGCATCAATCAACGCCTCATATTCTCTTTCGTATGTTATCCTTTATTGTATCCAAATCTTCTTTTCAACTTCGCCAAGAAGATTTTCAATGTACAACACCTTAGATCTGTTATCAGCAAATAGTTTTTCAGTCAGCAAATTCAACGTGATTGATTCCCATCTTGAAATTACATCGTCATATAACGAGAAATCATCAGGAAGAACAAGTAGGACTCCTTGTGTACTGTTTGCAGAGGGAAGATTCCACATGTTATCTTCCTTTAACACGTATATTATCTCTTCATCTGGGGAGTTTTCTAGGGCAGATTTTATATGCAAGATGGTATTGATACTGCCTGCCCCTTCAGAGACAGATAACATCAGATGAATCTTCATCAAAACCTACTGATAGAACATCATAATTGTCTGGTAGATCCAAATTGCTAACAATAGCCGCTCTTGCCATATTTCCTATTCTACTTTTACATTCTCGAGCAAAATGACATTCTTCTCCACAAATGTAACATCTACATTTGAAAGATTTTGATTTGTTACCTGACAACGAGTATTGATCCTTATGGGTATTATCATTAAGAGATCGGTAATTAAATACCATTCTCTCTTTACCCCTCACCTCCTTCTTTGTTTTATGATCAATTGTTACGTCTGAATGTACGATGATTGCCATGGTTCTGTGCCTGCTTGTACTGTTCTTGAGATTAATTAAATACGTATAACCTTGAGATTAAACAACGCATTAACATGTTCTTCAAATTGCAACTGCAATTTTTATAATCATGTCAAACTAGTTGTATTAACACATGGAAGGACTAATCCAATCTTTTCAGAAGCTTGATGGTTGTTGAGAAGCATCTAGGGCTTTTACTATGTATAATGACTTAGCCTGTTAATAGGATATTACTATACAATATAACCATGGATTGAACCCAATCGTTCAATTAGGCAGATTATTCAAACGATGTCCGCTCTGCTCCAAATTTTATCTTGAAATTGAAATTAAAAAGAAGCTCACACTATTGCAATTTCAGTCAAAAGAATCTTTGATTCATGAACTTATTAAATATGTTGATCATTTAAATGAGAAAAATACGAGATTGAAAGAAAAAATTCAATCGGAAGAAGAAAAGCAGCTACACGAAAACTTCAAGGAACTTTATTTGCACGATAAAGGCAAAGCTATAATTGATGAAAATGAAGAAGATTTAAGTCAATTCATTGAGGAAGCCAGTGGAGTTAAAGTTCTATGTGAAGCAGTCAAAGAACAAACCAAAAAAAATCCAAGAAGAATGATGAATCGGCTTTACAATGTAACTGTTACCTTTGAAGTTCTAGGTGTTGAAAGATTTCATCTTAAAGCTATTATTGATACCAGTGCAACAACTTGTTGTGCTCATATTAATAATATCCCAAAGGAGGCCACTGAGGAATTAAATCTAGATATTACTATGGGACTGTATCCAAATCTACATCTGCTTTAAGCGCCATTGTAAAACAATAATGAGGAAGAACACAAAAGGCATCTTGAGAAATTTTTAGAAATTGTTGAGAAAGAAGGATTAGTCCTTTCACCAACAAAAATGAAAATTGCAGTTAATGAAATTGAATTTCTTGGAGCTGTTATCAAACAAAGAAAAATAAAACTTCAACAGCATATCATCAGAAAGATTGCGGACTTCCCTGATGAAAAATTAAAAGAAAAACAAGGTATGAGATCTTGGCTCGGTATTTTGAATTATGCAAGAAATTATATTCCAAATCTAGGAGTACTACTCGGACCATTATATCAGAAGACCTCGCCACACGGTGACAAGAGCATGAAAGAACATGACTGGAAGTTAATTCGAAAAATCAACGATCTTGTTCAAAGGCTTCCTGATTTGAAAATACCAGGGCGACTAATCTATTTAACTCACACTCGAGTTGACATAGCCTTTGTAGTGAGTGTGGTGAGTCAATTCATGCATTCACCTGAACCTACTCACTTCGAAGCTGTATTCTGAATTTTGAGATATCTCAAAAGAAGTCCTGGAAAAAGAACTTTTGTTCAAAAAGGAAGAACATCTTCTAATAGAGGCCTACACAGATGCAAATTAAGCAGGAGACGTAAATGATAGAAGATCCATATCAGGTTATTGTACATTTGTAGGTGAAAATTTGGTTACTTGGAAAAGTAAACAACAAAGTGTGGTAGCAAGAAGTAGTGCTGAAGCAGAATTTCGCTCGGTGGCGCAAGGACTCTGTGAAGTATTATGGATAAAAAGACTCCTGGAAGAGTTGAAGATTCCTATATCAGCACCTATTAAAGTTTACTGCGACAACAAGACTGTAATCTCTATAGCTCATAATCTAGTTCTACATGACAGAACAAAACATGTAGAAGTTGACAAATATTTCATCAAGGAGAACATAAATAGTGGTGTGATATGTATATGAATACATACCCACTTGATAGTCAAACAACATATATTCTAACAAAAGGTCTTTCCAAAGTGCAACACGAGAATCTAGTTAACAAGCTTGCACAAGCTTGCCATGGCCATGAGTGACATCTTCATGCCAGCTTGAGGGGGAGTGTTGAAAGATCTCACAAATAATGATGATTATATTTCATATTTGTAGTAACTCTAAATTTAGAGGGTTATAAATGTATAAGGGAACTTAGGAGTCTCTAGTTAATCTGTCTCCTTAATTACAGAGAATAGCTGCCTCTTATATTTGTTATCATCCCTTTCCTTACCTACTGTATTCTGTTTTTATTGTTTTCCTTACCAGTATGTCCTGTAATGAGTATTTATACATCTCTTTGTATCAATAAGAATAAGTCTTCTAATATTTTTTCACTATATTTTCATATATATATATATATATATATGTGTGTGTGTGTGTGTGTGTGTGTGTATAACATCAGGAATAAAACTAGCAATGCAATTTTGACTTGATTAATGAGTAAGAGTTTCTATATGATAGTGTCATTAGAAATATAGCCAGCATTGCAATATAAACATGATCGAAAGAGAAGTTTTATTATGAAAGACCAACATATTCTCTGCTTCTTTGCCACGTTGCTTTCTAATATATTAAAGGGAGACGCAACATTGAAAATTAATAGAAAAAAATCTGGCAAACTATGTAACAGAAGAAAAACAACATGAGATCTATAAAGTTGCAAACATGAATGGCACAAAAAACTTAATTAAACCCCCCCCCCCCCAGAAAAGAAAAAAAAATAATTATTTGATTCAAACAACAATTAATTTGAAGTATTTGTAATCATGAAATTAAAAATGAAAAAATTATATCATTAAAAAAGTCTATTCTGATAATTAAAAAAATAACGCAGATAATTGCAATAATATGTAAGCGTACATATTATAATCCTTTACATCTCCAAAAAGATATCTTTCCAATATGCACATTCCCTTAGTACACAATTTAAAGTTCATGTTATCCTCAAAATATGCATATAAATTTTTAATCATATAGTAATTTAATCCAATGGAATTGATAAATTTATACAATTATTCTTATTTGCTAACATTGTTTCTTAAAATGTGATGGGACATGAAAAAAAATTGGGGCATTTAGATAAATACCACACAATTGTTATATATATATCTAACACCCAAACTTCATTGTTTACATTTATAGCACTCAAATCTTTAATATCAAATAAAAATACCACTATTACTAAACTTTTAAAGTGAAATACACATTTTCTTGTGTAAGTGTTAGAAATATAAGAAAATAAAGTTTAGCTGTTACGTAAGTAAATACATAAAAATGGTGTGTTATGCATGTAAATTTACCAAAAACTTTTCAATATTTCATTATATAAAATAATATTGAGGTTTACAGGCATCAAAGAATAATTAAAATAATAATCAATTGAACAAAATAAAATGCGGTTCAAAAAATTAACAGATTTCACATTTTTCAAAATATATAGTAAAAAAATTGTTCTAAGACCCTTGCTTAAAAATTCATTTAAACATATAGTATATACGCTTTAATACATTGTGTTAAAATTGTCCAATTAACCCGATTCACACTCCCTCCATTGCTATTTCCATAGTACTATAGTATATATGCTCTAATGCATTGTGTTTAGATTGTCCAATTAACCCGATTCACATTCCCTCCATCGCTTAAACACTTTCCATTTCCATAGTACATATAAGTCCATGTGCTTGCCACTTTTTTCTTATTGATTGCTATTTTTCTCCTTGTAACACCTTTTCTTTTCTCTTTTCTTTCCTTCTTTTTTACTGCAATTTTCTCTTTCCTTTTATGTCATTCAAAATACAGAGTAGATAATTAGAAGCTGAGGATAGAAGTTAAGAGAAGAGAGAGAGAGAGAGAGTTCCAAAAAGGTGATACCTGATCCAAACAATACATAAAATCCTGCGGAGACATCTATTTCTGATTTTTCCTCCCTGTTTTGAAATTTATCAAGCGAAACCAATCAAAATATAAATAATAAAAGTATGAAAAGTAATAGGACTGGCCACAACTACATGCTTTCCTTGCATTTATACACAGGACCCACGTCAACGCATGTTAATGCATTGAAGCTAATATCATAACTTTAGAAGATTGTTGTAATTATTTGGTTAGAAAAGCTTCATAGTTTCTAACCATGTGTATCTGACTAGTATGTGTTTTGGCCAATGCTCTGGGTCCCAAAAATGCTTGTGTATCTCTTCATGAACTTCAATATCTATTAAAAGTTTGAAACAGGATTAGTGATTTCATTTAAATTCAAATGATTTTATAGTTAATCATCTAAAATAGGCCAACAAAATATCAACATGGAGCAAAACTGTAGAATAAATTTATCAATTAAATGCACATAACTAGTTCCAAAGCTTACAGGGAGTCGCAAGAAAGTTTTCAATAAGAGATCCTTAAAGATTAATTGATAGATGAAAAAAATGCTCTGATACCAACTAATTTAATATAGAGAATCGATTTAATTTGATGATACACCATTAATGTCTTCCACCTGCTCTTGACTTTTAGTGCCCAGTAATTTGGAGGGAGAAACCTACCTTGATAATATGGGGAGAATCTTGATTCTGCGAAGGAACCAATAGAAAGATTATTTTCCGGCATAGGGGGCTGTGGAAGTTAGAAAGACGATGAAAAAGACCATGAGAAAGGAAGGATTTAATTTGCAACAGTATCAGAGACTATGAAGACCAGATGGGATTTCGATTGGAGAACACCCGAGAGAGTGGATATTAAAAAAGAGAGCACAAAACCAATCAAGAGAAAGAAAAGAATCGCTTTGGTGTGAGATAGAGGAGAAAGAAAAAAAAAATTCAATCAATTTATCACCCCATCATTAAATTCAAGCTATAAAGCAACTAATTAAAAATATACAGTTAAAAGATAAAAATAAACTAATTTAACTTCAATTTTAATTCAAATATAAATAATTCTAATTAATCCTATCTAATTTAAAATAAAAAAATTCTAATATTAAATAGAATAAAATCTAAAATCAATCTACAACGATAGAAAAGTCTATGCATAATCTTCTTGTGCATCAATTCCTCAAGGACCACTACAATCTTCTCTTAAAGAGCTTTGCACCCCTTTCATAAAAATTGGTTTCCATAGTGGCAATTGCAAAGGATCGCAAAGGAACAATTACATAAACATTTTTTGAATCTTCATCATATGTTGTCTAAAAATAGAAAGCTAAATTTGAAGGATTTGATTTTATATATCACCAACATACATCTTTAAAACAACAACAAGCCAGCATCCCATTAAGGCCCTGTTTGGCACAGCTTTTTCAGAACGGTGTAACAAGCCAGCATCCCAATAAGTGGGGTCGGCTACATGAATCATTTTTACGCGTTTGTTTCGCACGTTCGTTTGGCGGCGTTCTGAACGCAGCGTCCCGCGGTTCGGTTTATCATTTTTTTATAAAATATGCCAAAGTCTTTCAAGGTCTACCTCCTAACCTGATCAGATGGTCAATGTTTATAAAATATGTCGAATCTCAAACATCTACACTCCTAACCGGATCATCAGATGATCGATGTTTAATGTGAAAAAACCATTTAAGACGACTCTCTAATTTTATCCATCACTAAAGCTACACCAATTCTATCACAAATATATTCATTTCGCATTTTGTCTCCAAGTGTCAAGCCACTCATCCACCTAAAAATTCTCATCTCGGCAACACTTAACTTTGTTTTATGCTTATCTTTTAAAGGCCAAAATTCTGTGCCATATAGCATTGCAAGTCTCACCATCATCATATAAAATTTTTCTTTAGTCTATGCGGTACTTTTCTATCACACAATAGGCCTGATGCATTCCTCCACATCAACCAACCAAAATCTACTAATAACATCCGCAACTATATCACATCACTTTGAACAATAGACCAGAGATATCTAAAGCGATCACACCATTTAATGATTTGATCACTTGTACTTACAACTCTGCCACTAGAGCAACTACTACTAAAACTACATTCCATGTGTAAGATTTTAGTTCTACTCAAACGAAGGCCTTTAGTCTCCAATGCAGACCACCATAATTCAAATTTTTCCTAAACTTTTTCTCTAGTTTTATCCACAAGAAGGATATCATCACTGAAAAGCATACACCAAGGTACATCCTCCTGTAAAACCAGTAAAAGCATCCATAACTAAAGCAAAAAGATATGGGCTTAAAGCCGATCCTAGATGTAATCCAATTGAAATAGGAAAATATTGGGTCAATCCTCCTTCTGCTTGAACACAAGTAACAACTCTAGTATACATATCTTTAATGACCTGAATATTAGTCATATCAACACCTTTCTTCTCTAGAATTCTCCAAAGGATTTCTCTTGGAATCATATCGTATGTTTTTTCTAAATCAATAAAAATCATATGCAGATCCTCCTTATTCCCTTTGTACTTCTCCATCAAACCTCTCAATAAATGTATAGAATACATAATAGACCTGTCTGGCATAAATCCAAACTGATTATGAAAAATCTTTGTAATACGTTTCAACGTATATTCAATTACCATCTCCCATAATTTTTATAATTTTAAAGTAGTATAACACATCAACTTAATTCACCTATAATTTGCACACTCTAGTGCATCCCTTTATTCTTAAAATGGAAACCAAAATACTCTTCCTTCACTCCTCATATATCTTTTTAGTTTTTAAAATAATATCAAAGAGTTTAATAAGCCAACAAACTCCCAAATCTCCTTAATATTTCCACACTTCAATTGGGATATCATCAAGTTCTACTGATTTTCCACCCTTAATTTTTTTTGAAGATTCCTCATTTTTTTACTAATACGACGATAAAAAAAGATATTTTATTATTATTAACAATATTAAGATCACAGAAACAGAATTTTTAGCATCACAAAATATTCTCTTAGACTCCCTCTGGACACCATATATTTTTCCCAGTTCTTTAAACTTTTACATTTAAACAAATTTTTATAATACTTCTTATATTTTATTTTTTCTTACAATATTATTCAACCACCCACTGATTTTATTTATAGAAAATTTCCCTTTTGATTCTTCAAGGACATCTTTTGCCATTTATTTAATAGTGTTTGTTATTCATCCCACAAAGAATTTGTTTCTTCACAAACATTCTAAATCTTGAAATCTTGAAGTTTACACATAAAAATAATTTTATTTGTCTTTTAGGTGCCCCCATCTAATTTTATGACAACGATTCTTAATATTCATTATCTTACAACTTTTCATCTTAAAATTCTGAACTAATAATCGTTGTTGAATACTTAAATTCTCCTTAGGATTGACCTTATAATCTTTACATTCTTGACGATTTATACTTTTCATAAGAAAATAATTATTAGATCCATTCTTACACATAAAAATATGCTCATCTACTTTCTTTAAAAAGTATTAGCAGCAACAAAATCATACAATAAAACAAAAATCTAATGTCTCTACCTTCTTCATTGATCACTCCAAAAACGTAGCCACCATGAATATTTCTAAAATATTCTACCACTCTACCACCATGTCCATTTAAATCTCCTCAAATACAAATTTTTTCTTCAAGAGGTATCACTTGTATTAAGCCTTCTAGGTCATTTCCAACGTGAATACCAAAGCTTAAAACCTAAATCAATCTATTTAGTCTTTTCTTCAACCCATTAAGTTGCTAGAATACATAGGACATTTATCTTCTTATGAACCATAATATCAACTAAGTTAATTAATTTTTCGATGAGAGTACCTACCCATATTCCAATATCTTATCCTAAAAATAGTTTCATTAACTAACTTCTTTACTCGCATTCATCCGCAATGGGGGAACCTTTGCTTATTTGATACTACACTTACACGATGGTGTAGCAGCCCTTACAAACTTGTCACTGTATTCAGGTCATACAACGCGTCGCTTCCAGGAGATGCCCTAGCATTTATAAAAGGATCTAAAGGCTTCATATTACGATTTTTTGACAAATTTTATGCTGTTTCTCGACTACCTAACGTAACTCTCCACTTTTCACATCTGGAGCTTGGGACCCAAAAATGACAGTGTTCTAAAAACATACAACTTTATTTGATCAAAATCACAGAAAATACCATACTCATATGAGGTTGATAACAATGATCATACAAAGTCAACATGTACTTCTTGAGAGGAATCAAACCATAAATTTGAAACATGTGAATCAACCTACATATCTAAAGAGAAATCATGTAAAAACATTGGGACTATAAATTAAAATATTTCATCATCTCAAAGATAGCAACAGATATTTTATAGTCAACAATAAGCTCAGACATAATCTCAAACTCCAAAGATAGTCTTTGGCATAATCTAATAATAAGGATTAGCAAGATGCTTAAATACTAATGATTGATTAGAATCATGAAGTTTATATGCAGAAGTTGGATAAACACAATAGTAATTTACATAGATCAACTCATCATCAACATCATGATTTTGAAAAGGTGGAGGTGATACAACTGCCTAAGCTTTTGAAATTGATGCATGCTTCGTAAGCTTTAGAATTTGATAATTTGAAGTATAATATGATTAACCATTAGATAAAAATGTCTTTCGATTTGAATGGATGGAGAAATCATATAAATAACCTCATAGGACCTATGCTAATATCTTCCATATACTTCAGGAGATACTCATAATATAAATATTAATAGCAATAAAAAATTTCAAACATTAGTGATGATTTATAATATCCATAAGATTGTTGATGAATCTGAATGTATTGTAATTTATCATAATCATGTGTCCATTATTTTGAGCAATCAACATAAGGGGTGTTTATATAGGTACGAATATTATCAAAGCACAAAGTGTAATGTGATTCACAAAACTTTATTTTTTATTTGAAAGCGCAAAGTGCAAAGTGCAGAGCGAAGCGGCAGCGCTTTTATTAACCAAAACACTAATTTGATATATAAAATTATAAATGTATAAATACATTAATGAACAATTATAAAACATAACCTATAATTTAAATGTTGATATAAAATAGATAATAAGAACATAGTACACTAACTAACTTGAAGGCAACAATTGATAGAGAATGTTTAATTCTTTCGAGAATTACAAATTTAAAGTAAAATAGTATGGTATTAATTTAAACTTGCTCTAAAACCTAGTATTTTTTTGGTTCACCCTCATTGCCTGAAAAAGGGGTATTCACATGCATACCACCCTATGTATTTACATATCTAACAGCCAAATATAATATGTAAAAATTGAAGTTTAGGAATTGGATATGTAAATACATAGGAATTGAGATGTACGATTGAGTAAATTATAGACTAAGCCAAAGTTGAAGACAGACCGTAGTGTTCAACGTGCACTTTGAAATCTAGGTCGAAGTCAAAGACGAAAATCGACTCCCTTGTGCTACTCTAACTCTTGAACACAAATGTACGCTCCTTGCGCTCCTTCGAACACTTTGGCTGAAGCCTTTATTTACTCTTGCTATTCTGTAAAACAGACCAACTGGTTTCAGTGCTTTGAAGCACGCTCCAACAAGTCAAAGCGAGCATCAAATGCTCCGCTTCACTTTGCTCGTGACGTGTGCTTTTAAAAACACTGATAGGTACCTGTCGGTCAACTTTTTCGATAGATATAGATTTGAAAATATGAAATATGAAAATAATTTTGGAAATTTAATTTAATATAATAAATATATAGTTTGAGTTTTAAAAGTAGTATGTTTTAATTTTAAAAAAAAAATGAGACCAAGTGGATCTCATTCGTCCAATAGTTTGCATAATCGTGTCTGATACCGCGAATACTACACTTTCCCGAAAGATAAGTATAGACCTCGGCGATAGACCCAATCCTGCAAACTAAGAGATTTGTGACATCCGTTTAGTCTGCGAACCTTTTATATATGAC
>NW_018164936.1:82374-95966 GCF_001263595.1 Phalaenopsis equestris
TTCCCTATAGAGGCAAGCCCCTATAGTTAATTATATCCCAAATGACGGGAGTCACTTGAGAAAACTCTCGATAATGATCAATGGTTCTAGTCTTCAAGAATTCAAGGTTTAGGTTTTCAAGGTAGGATGAGGAAAACCAAGTGGAAATGGCTCAATGCGGAACACTTATTTTTAGGAGTCCAAAGGAAGGAGGAGGTAGGGATGTCACTGATCTGAGGAGAATCCCCAGTGACTTCCCAAACTATCCTACTGTGTGGCTGCATTTTTAGAGATAATGTTATTTGAATGTTCAATCCTGCCAATTTTATTATTTGAGACTTACACTTGCATAATACCTGATTATGCAAATAGCCCGCAGAGAAAGGAGAGTTTACGTCGTACCATACAACAACCTCAGAACCTAAAGCGAGTTAGGACTTCGAAAAATGGTTGTACAAGAGCCTAAAAAAAGGAGTGTGAGGATTTATACCACGCTAGACGAGCTACCTCGAAGTCCTATGTGTTATTATTATACTAGGAAGAGATAATGTTGAAGAAGATCTTGTTGCTCGCTCTAAACTCCTCGTCCTGCTGCCCACAAAGTTGGTTTCAAGCTCTTGTCGTCGCGATGGCTCCAGGGTTTAAGTGTTTGAAAATTGTAGTTTATGTTTCACAGTTTTGATGTCAGTATTTGGTTTTGCATACAGAATAATCAAATTACAGGTAACTAAAAGATACTTGAAAGGTAAACTACAGTAAATTAAAATGTTGTAGATAAACTGTAAAAGCGTACCTGGGCATCTGCTACTGTTGCATTATTAATGCTGCGAACGTATCATAATTTGCAACATATTTAAACATATTTGCGAAAATAAATAAATACATAAAGCAAGAAAACCCAACATGAAAGTCATAAAAAAAAAAAAAAAAATAGTGGAAAACATAAAATGAATAATAAAATCAAAGAATTAAATAAAAAACCACATAGTTAAAATAAAATAGAAAGAATTTTTTGAAAAGGATTTAGAAAAATGTCAACAACTCGTACAACAATCAATAACATGACTAAAAGATGAAGATATATAAAACCTCAACATATAGTCAGCAAAGCCAAATAAAGATGATCATGATGCCACATATTCTATAAAAGAAAATAAAATACGATGAATGTGATCACACCTTAAGCTCGGTTCATCATAAACCATAATAAAAATTTTAGCACCTTACATTCCAGAACCTATATCTCTATAAGAGTTCTGTAAGGTATGATCACATGGGGCGTATCTGAATGTGTGAAATTCTCTTGTTAGAGAAACATAAATTCTTACGTATTTACATATATGACACCAAAATAATCATATTTATATGCATGCTACTCAAATCTTTAACATCAAAAAAAGTAAATAACTATTGATAATCATATTTATATGCATGCTTCTCAAATCTTTAACGTATTTGCATATTTATATGCATGCTATTCAAATCTTTAACATCAAAAAAAGTAAATAACTATTCCCGCCTACTTCTCCTGATCCCTCCTCTGCCCGTGAAGCGAAGCGATGCTTCGCCCTCCTTATTACTGTCATGAACAGGCAAATGGTTGTGCGTGTGTTGTTGGAACGAGAGAAAGGCATCACATAGCAAGACAGAGGCTCCCTTGAATCACTTCTTCGACGGTTCTGCTCACTTGAAGAAGAGATACGGGAAGAAGATTGCACGGCTTCTGCTCCTTTGGTTCTTCGGTGTTGGCTTACGATAGTAAAAAGAAAGAATCGCTAGTGCTGCTCTTTGTGGCTTCTCCTTGGCTTCTCACGTTGCTCTAGGGTAGGTAAAGAGAGAGAGAGAGAGAAGGAGGTAGAGAGAAAAGTCTTTCTTGAAGTCGACGTGATTGACGATGTAAATTTTCAAAGTAATAAAATCCTCTGCAACTCTGTGGACGTAGTTAATCTGACGAACCACGTAAATCTGTATGTTCTGATGTGTTTCTGTTTTGTAAATTTTCTCGTTTCAATTTTTTGCTTTCTTCGTTGATCGTTCTATATACCACAACAATTGATATCAAAGCTTTGATTCAGATATGAGAAAAGACGATGTCAGGAGATGAGATGAAGGTTTCAGAGATCGAGAACTTTGATGACACAGATTTTGGTTATTGGAAGATGCAAATAGATAACTACTTCTATGGTAAGAAACTTCATCTTCCGTTATTGGGGAAAATACCGGAAAGAATAAATGAGGCTGAATAAAATTTGTTGGATCGACAAGTTTTGGGGGTTATTCAATTAACTCTGTTGAGGTCCATTTCACACAACGTCATCAAGGAAAGAACGACTACAAATCTCATGACACCCGAGTCAGATATGTATGAAAAGTCATCAACGAATAACAATGTATATCTGATGAAAAAGTTATTCAATTTGAACATGGCGGATGGTACATCTGTTGTACAACACCTGAATGATTTTAAAACTATCATAAATCAATTATCGTCAGTGAAAATTGAATTTGATGATAAAATACGTCATATGTGCACTGATCTTGTTGGTTTCATTGTCAAATAGCTGGGAAGCTATGAGTATGAATGTTAGTAATTCTGCAGGAAAATCCAAATTGAAATATGATGATATTTGGGATTTGATTTTGGTTGAGGAAGTGCGCAGGAAAGACTGCAGAATTCTCAGTTTCGAGTTCAACACTGAATGTTGATTCTCGAGGAAGAACACTGGACAAGAATTCAAATAGAGGACGATCAAAATCAAAGCACAGAGGCAGGAGCAAGTTAATGTCTGGTCAGAAAGCAACTTGCTGGAATTATGACAAACTGGTCATATAAAGAGAAACTGCAGAAATCCTAAGAAGACAAAATGGCAGCGCAAATGTGGTAACTGAAGAAACACAGAATGCACTGCTGCTGACAGTTTATAGCTCTGTTGATGATTGAATACTGGATTTAAGGGATTCTTCCCATACAATTTTTCATCAAAAATTGATGCAAAATTATGTCAAAGGTGACTTTGGGAAAGTATTTCTAGCATATGGAAAAGCTCTGAACGTGGTAAGAATAAGAGACATTGATATTGTACTTCCTAACAAGAACAAGTGGACTCTGCATAAGGTTAAACACATTCCTAGACTGAATAAGAACCTCATTTTTGTTGGAAAACTTGATGAGTGTGGACATTCAGTTGTGTTATAAGATAGCACTTGGAAGGTTAATAAAAGAGTTTTGGTACTAGCTCAGGGTAAGAAAACAAATACGTTATATATGACTAATGGTTTAATTAACAGTGTTGATACTACCGTTGCAGAGAACACAACAGAGTTGTGACATTGCAGACTTGACCACATGAGTCAAAAGGGTATGAAAGAACTTTAGTCCAGAGGCAAGCTGTCAGAACTGAAGTCAGTTGATCTCAACATATGTGAGAGTTGTATTATGGAAAAATAGAAGAATGTCAGTTTCTTGAAAAGTGTTAGGACGCGAAAGGCAGAAAAACTGAATTTAGTATACACAGATATGTGGGGACCTTCTCCAGTGACATCTCTTAGAGGCTCGCGTTAATATGTCACATTCATCGATGATTACAGTAGAAAGTTATGAGTTTATTTCTTGAAGCATAAATTTGATGTATTTAATATGTTCAAGACTTGGAAAGCCGTGATTGAGACAGAGACAGACTTAAAACTGAAATGTCTGAGGTATGATAATGGCGGTGTAATGAGCGGACTAGAAGCATTAGATTGCACGCTACCACCTACTTTCTGGGCAGAAGCAGACAACACTGCAGTTTACTTGATCCACAGAGAGACATCTGTTTCATTAGACTGTAAATTGCATGAGGAGGTCTGTAGTAGGAAAAAGGTCAAATTTTCTCATCTTAAGACTTTTGATTTTCTTCCCTATATTCTTATTAATCTTGATGTTCGTAGAAAGCTCGAGTCTAAGTCAAAGAAATGTTATTTCATTGGCTATGGAGACGGGACATTTGATTATCGTTTCTGAGATGATCAGGATCAGAAGATCATAAGGAGCAGGAACGTGATTTTCAAAGAGAAGGTTATGTATAAGGACAAGTCCAGTACAGTTTCTAAAACAACACAGCAAGAACCTGAGTTGGTAATGTTTGATGATCTACCAGAGGTCACAGTGCAAGACAGAGATGCAAGTGACGAGGAGAGTGGGTCCGAGGCACTCATTCCTATTATTCCACAATCAGCTTTCCACTCCTACAGCTGTAGTTCGCAGGTCAAAAAGGACTAGACGTTCTCCACAGCATCACTCTCTAACTTTGAACTACATTCTGCTGACGAAGGTGGAAAACCACAGAGTTTTGAAGAAATCTTGCAAGATAAAAATTCGAGCAAGTGAGAGCTAATCATGAAGAATGGATTCCCTGCTACGGAAGCATACTTTCCACTATAGAAGAAGACATTACACAACAAATGAGTGTAACGGATGAAGACTTGAGTATAATGGCATTAAGAGGTACAGGACTAGATTTGTTGTAAAAGACTTTCAACAGAGGCGGGATATTACCCATGTAGTGAGAGTTATAAGCAGATACATGAGTAACCCAGGAAAGCGTTTGGAGTTACAAGACTATGTTGACGTTGATATATCGACTAAAAGTGTTATTCTTGAGAAACTGAGGTTGTGCTCAACTTCAATTGGTCTTCTAGCTTGAAGACGGGGTTTTGAGTTGCAGAGGTGGTGGATATCAGTTTGAGGAGAAAGAATGATGCCGCCTGTGTATCAGTCTCCAAGTGGGAGATTTGTTGAATGTGGAGCCCTGTTACAAAAAAAAAAGGTAAATAACTATTCCCGCCTACTTCTCCCACTCCCTCTGCCCACGAAGCAAAGCAATGTTTCTCCCTCTTTATTACTGTCACGAACAGGCAGATGGTTGTGCGTGTGTTGTTCGAACGAGGGGAAGGCATCACATAGCAAGGCAGAGGCTCCCTTGGACTACTTTGGCGGTTCTGCTCACATGAAGAAGAGATACGGGAAGGCAATCGCACGGCTTTTGCTCCTTTGGTTCTTCGGTGTTGGCTTGCGGCAGTAAGAAGGAAGAATCGCTAGAGCTGCTCTCTGTGGCTTCTCCTTGGTTTCTCACGTTGCTCTCAGGTAGGTAAAGAGACAGAGAGAAGGAGAAGAGAGAAAGGGGTAGAGAAAGAAATCCTTCTTGAAGTAGACGTGATCGACGGTGTAAATCCTCAAAGTAACAAGCTCCTCTGCAACTCCGTGGACGCAGACTGTTTGTTGAACCACATAAATTTGTGTGTTCCACCGTGTTTCATCTTTGCGAATTTTCTCGTTTCAATTTTTCGCTTTCTTCGTTGATCGTTCTATATATACCACAACAGAAACCACCATCACTATCTTTTCAAAGTGAGATACACATTACGAAAGTGTGATAAATGTAAATATCAAACTTTGGGTGTTAGATATGTAAACATATGAGAATTGTGTATTGTGTAGTATGTAAATTAAACTTCCCTTCAAGGAAATTCATCTATTTTTATTAATCTAAAGCACTTCTCTGGCCAATCAACAAGTTTGAGCAACAAATAATAGAAAAGGTCATATATGCAGCGTACTAATAAGGTTATCATATTTTAAAAACAATGCTAGAGTTTAGAACAAAAAAAGATAGAATTACATGATAAACATGTGTGTAAATTTCAGTTTTTTTTGTGCAAGCATGCCAGATTAATAACATTCATTCAAAATATAAGTGATTGAAAGCTTTTGTAGATAACATTTATAAGGTTTAGTGAAAAAAGTGCAATATCCAAGATTTTTATAAATTTTATTGATCAAAAAGAAGCATTAAGAGAGGAATTTTTTTCCCACGTCATATTAAAAGAAAAGAACAAACTAGTCCAGTAATGATAGTGGAAGAGCTGCAAATGAACAAAAAAAAATGTAACAAAGCACTAATTAATCTAATAATGCATAAACCATAATCTAATAAGTATTTTGCATGCAAAAATACATTGTATTCATGAGATAGTATTGAAAGAATGATATGCTAGGCTACTTGTACAACATAAGAAGATTATATTTACAATGTTCTAGTATGTTTTAGTATTTTAAAATCAAATTTTAATTTATTATTATTTAATATTTGGATTATCTTTATTTTGAACAGGATAATAAAATTTAAGGATTTTTGTAGATTTAACTTTTAAATCTAATTTGAATTCATCTGGTTAATAACTCTGTATTTATAAGTAGCAGTTAAATGAATGTTATCTAAATTATTGATTAAATGAATAGAATTGAAAAATTCCCTCTCTTTTTCCTCCCCATTTTTATAACAGCTCAAAACTGCCAGGTTCTCTATTCCTCTCGGTATCTCTATCTCACAAAATTCTCTCCTCACAGGTTGTTACAGTACCTAACAATGTGCTATAGTGGCCTTACATTACTCAAACATGTGCTACAATAATACCATGGCAATTAATTCCTAATCCCTTGTTTCTTCGCTCAAAATGGAATAGAAAAATTCCCTCTCTTTTTCCTCCCCATTTTTATAACAGCTCAAAACTGCCAAGTTCTCTATTCCTCTCAGTATCTCTATCTCACAAAATTCTTTCTCCTCACAGGTTGTACAGTGCCTAACAATGTGCTATAGTGCCCTTACATTACTCAAACATGTGCTACAATAATACCATGGCAATTAATCCCTAATCCATGTTTCTTCGATCAAAGGCATCCTCTCTTAACTTCCTCAATATGTAATAACTCAAAAGCAATCAATAGTCAAAAAAGAATACAACAACAACAAAAAGCCTTTATGCCACTAAGTGGGGTCGGCTAAATGAATCCTTTTCTCCATTGCATCCTATTGAGTATCCTATTGAGTGTCATATTTCCTATTGAGTGTCATATTTTCATTTAATTCTAATAAATTAAGATCATTTTTATACAATATGCCCAAGTCTTTCTAAGTCTGCCTTTGTTTTTCTTAATATAAATCGAATCTAAAATATCTAGTGTCCTAACCGGATCATCATATGGTCGACGTTTAATGTGACCAAACCATCTAAAACGACTCTCTCTAATTTTGTCCACCACTGGAGCTACACCAACCCTATCACGGATATATTCATTTTGCATTTTGTTTGTAAGTGTAACGCCACTCATCCAGCTAAGCATTCTCATCTCGACAACACTGAACTTTGTTTTATGCTTCTCTTTTAAAGGCCAAGATTTAGCACCATAGAGCATTGCAAGTTTCACCACTATCTTATAAATTTTTCCTTTCAGTCTAAGCAGTACTTTTCTATCACACAATAGGCCCGAAACATTCCTCCACTTCAACATCCGAAACATTCCTCCACTTCAACCAACCAACTTGAATTCTACTAACAACATAGCCACCTATATCACCATCACTCTAACTCAAGATATCTAAAGCATTCACACCTTTTAATAATTTGGTCACCTATAGTTACAACTCAGTCATTAGAGCTACTACTACTAAAATTACATTACATGTATTCAGTTGTAGTTGTAGTTCTACTCAAACGAAGGCAACGAAGGCCTTTAGATTCCAATGTAGACCTCCATAAGTCAAGAATTTCCTGGGCTTTTTTTCTTGTCTTATCCACAAGAAGGATATCATCGACGAAAAGCAAACACCAAGGTACATCATCCTGTAAATTTCCAGTAAGAGCATCCATAACTAAAGCAAAAAGATATGGGCTTAAAGCCGATCCCTCATGTAATCCAACTAAAAAAGATCAAAAAAGAATACCAATATAAAATTCATCATCATTGGTTTATCATAAGATTGAAATCAAATTAAACCATCCTTTGTATATGAAAGCCAAAATTTCTAATGATATTTGCATCTAAACTTCACCCACACAAATCCATTTGTTACCATTATCAATCTACACCACCATGTTATAAAGCCAAGAAAATTTACTTTTGTAAGTGCATAAATCAGGAATGGGCAATACATCAAAAACATATAAAACTGCCTATAGAGCAAAAAAATATTGACTGTTCATTTTGGAATCAAAATTATGAATTTATTAACACATTTCCTCAAGTATATCTGCATTTGAGAATCAGTTTCAAAACAATCAATATTAATGTGTTTGATTCTTATCGATATTCATGAGATGATTGAGGAACTCATGAAAAACATCAATGCCATCAAGATAGCTGTTATATGATCAACTAGTCCATCACAATCCAAAGCCACCTCATCATTATGAAAAATTATATAATATACCAATCTTCCAAACTCCAAATTTCAGAAACATATAAAAATTCTGTAAGTTCACATTTGTGTCACTTCCACTAGTTCCAAAATTAAATACCTGTGATAGGTTGACTTATGAAAATCGCTATCATGATGGTGATCCAATAGGAAAGAATGTCATCAATTTATTAAACTTCTGAGTATTCAAAGTAATTTAGAATCTCTTAGAAACTTTCCAAAGTTTCTACAATAATCCAAAGTGTTCCTAAATGAAATTAAACAAATATTAACAACAAAATAATCAATGGAAAGGGTCCAAGCAACAAAAGATTCAAATTTCAAATTGCCAAATAAGATATCTCAATCTTATTCACATTTAGATATTGCTCATACAAAAGAAAAAAATTCAGGTAGTGTTATCCACAGGAACATTTCAGTCTTCCAAAAAAACATATTTGATGTCTAATGATTCTTTCTACTATTAATAATATTCATAAGATTCCAAAAATTTTAAAACAAGCAAACAAAGAGGGAAAGTGAAGAGAAGCAATGACAAAAAAGAGAAAAAAATCACGGAAATGATTCCTTGAAAGACAAATATTGTCATTATGTTATTATGGTGACATACTATCAATTTGTCTTCTAGATTACATCAATTCTCCTTGTATGCTAAGTCCTCATGGCATACATAATCATTCATAGTGGACCAATTCCACTTTGTTAGAAGATCCACGTGGCAGTTTGTCCTAAGATTTTTAAAAAACTTAGAGACATTCGTTTAGCTGGTTTTAGGTAGGGAAGAGTGAATCCCTTGACCCTATAGTGTAAGTAGGTGCACACTCCTACACAATATACAGCCAAAGACTCCCTCCAATCCACTTGCAAGGATTTGGAAACCAAGCCTACCTAAAGAGATGTTGGATCATTATGAAATCCAAACAGGACTCATGGACTAAAACTAAAAATGAGTGATATAAGAAAAAAAAAACTATTAATGACCGATTAGCCACAAGGGTAGAACTATTCACTTGCAAAGAGATAGCAATACAATAAGTAAAATTGATGCTAAATTTGCAAAAATTGAAGAGCATGCTGTACTAAATGGCTCAACTGCAAAAATAAATATCCCAAAAAACCAAAAAATATAAAATAAAATTGCTGCATAAGTTGTGGCAACGACCCTCAAAGTCCTAAAGACATTGATGAAAAAAACAAGAAGAGAACCATCATAGATGAGGAATGCCAACCACTACTAAGACATCCACTGATTTTAAGCTAGACGCCAAATTAAAAATGCCTGCCATTAATGGTGTACGCTTATAAGGCGAACAATTGATTGGAATTCTTAGAAAAATACATATACTTTTACAAGTACACTAATGCAAAAAAAAAAAAAACTATTCTATTATTTGCATGGCTGAATATATCAACCAACATAAATATGTGAACTAATTTAGAAAGATATCAACCAACATAAATATGTGAACTAATTTAGAATCCTTTGACTAGGATCAAGCTTGAATAAATTTGGCACAAATTAACAGCTAATTGAAGCCTAATTTTATCCAATAACAACATATTTATGTGAACTAATTTATAATCCTTTAAGTGGGATCAAGCTTGAATAACTTTGGCACAAATTAACAGCTTATCGAAGCCTAATTTTATCCCACAACCATGAGCAAAAAGTATATGCAATGACAGAACCTAAAACAGTGATATGAGCAATCGGTTTATATACCACTAAGTTCATGTGACATGCATTCTCACTCAGCATCACGTGTCCTTAAACTTTTAGATCATTGGTATTCTAATTGCACAAATTCATAAAAATTATCGTTAAATTAATTCATTTTTTACTTAAAATTAAGTTAATTAATAGGATATTTAAAAGTAAAACTCATTGAACACAAACCAAAGAAGAAATTGTTGAATGGAATCCACACGTAATAGAGTCCAATAGCAAACTAGCAATTAAATCATAAACACATGCAATGATCAATCATTCAATAGAAGAAATTCAAGGAGCTTTAAATATTTTGCTTGCTTTTAGACAATTATGGTCACAAGGCACATAAGACAGCACAGACCAACCCACTCTTGAAGCCATTGGCTAGAATATTTTATCCCATAACCATGAACAAAAAGTATACGCAATGACGGAACCTAAAATAGTGATATGAGCAATCGGTAAAATATGCCACTAAGTTCACGTGACATGCGTTCTCATTCAGCAGCTTATGTCCTTAAGCTTTTAGATCATCCTTATTCTAGTTGCACAAATTCATAAAAATTATCGTTAAATTTATTCATTTGTTACTTAAAATTAAGTTAATTAATAGGATATTTTTAAGTAAAGTCATTGATCACAAACCAAAGAGGAAATTGTTGAAAGGAATCCACACATAATAGTCCAACAACAAACTAGTAATTAAATCATAAACACATGCAATGATCAATCATTCAATAAGAGAAATTCAAGGAGCTTTAAATATTTTGCTTGCTTTTAGACAATTATGGTCACAAGGCATGCAAGACAGCGCAAGCCAACCTACTCTTGAAGGCATTGGCTGCAACCAGCTAGTAAAGGCAGCACACATATTCAAAACAAGAAAGAAAATAAAGGGAAGGAATTAGCCAACGAAAGAGTTTGTATGAAGACCAATAACCACATTATGTCATTATGATTACAATCTTCCAATTTGATTTCTATATTAAAACCAGCTGTGTAAACCTCTAACACATCTAAACTTAGTCATCTATAGTGACCATATTCTAATTTATTAGTTGATTGACATGACAGTTTATCCTAAACTTGTAGTAAGCTTGTGTGATCTCATATTGCTTTGGGTAGTATTTAGTTGGGAAGAGTGAATCCCCAACCCAATAAAATAAATAGGTGACACAAGCACCCTCACAAAAAACACACAAAGACTCACCAATTTATCTTATAACCACATTTTTACAAATAAGGATTACACGCATGTTATTTGGATTATTAAGTGAATATATAAAAATTAAAACATTGCATTCCCCCTAATTCTCTCCCATCTCCTTTCTCTAATGGTCCTCCCCCACTTTGAAGCCATTGTAACTTAGTCATTTATTAACTTATAATTATAGCACATAACCTAACAAATGGCCAAACATATGAACATCTCACAAAAAGCTCCCCACAACAAAAAAGGAATAATAGAAACAGATTGATATGGCACACATGTAAATAACAAAACGTGTGAGAAAAAGGTTCTATGTTATACTTACAATGGTGAGGCATGTCCAAAACTTTAGCCATCACGCCATGCAAATCACTCCCGCTATACCTCTGTAACATAAACATTAAGCAATGATGTTATCCCTTACATGATACAAACATTAATTCTAATCCAATGCATCAAATATTCTGTGCCCTAAATTCCCAGCTAAAAACAAGCTTCCGAAGAAAAAAAGAAAAAAAGAGCATTATGTTAACTCATACGGAAATAATCATATATTAACAAGGATACTCTCACACTTACCAAATGTACATCAATCATTGGAACTTCAGTACTCTTTCGATTCAAAACCAAAAGCCATGGAATATAAAATTTCTCATTTCCAACTTGAAATGATCTGCAACATCATTTCCAATTTAGAGCAACTGAATTTCACAACAAAAGCTCATAAATGATATTATGCTGTACCACACATGGCATTTTATAAAAGTTAGGATTTATATGTAGCTATCTGAACCTTTACATGATATAAATTAATAAATATTAAGCTCTAGTTGAAGCTCATAAACGATAGTAATGTACCACCCATTCTAAGTTCTTGTTGAAGCAAAGCAAACATTGCTAGAAATTACACTAGAATGAGGATGGCCAAAAAATTGCTCAATATGCAACTCAAACAAGTATACATGATGAACTATGGATCAAAAAGATGGACCTTATTTTTTTATAATAAGGATTAAGAGGTCCAAAATGTTGAAAACACCAATATAGTTTTATTTTGATCTCTGACATATGAAGAAAAAAAAACCTAAAAAATTATGCAGAATCTACAATAATAGGATATCCTATGCCTACCATCGTAGAACAATCTATACTGAAGCCAACAAGCTTGTCTCAAAAAAATAAAAAATGAAACTCTAAAAAGAACATTGATTCTAAATTTCAAGGATTATCCTGGACTGTCAGTCACTTTGACTCATGGTTACTGCTACTTTATTCATGGTTATTTTGATTTTTTTTTTTTATGTTTCGTAAGGGACTCATTCTATAAAAAGATTCAATCATTCAATGCAAATGAGCATTCGGACCACAAAAAACTATCAACGAAATTTAGAAGACACGAAGATAAATCTCACATTTTATACGGATCAGCACCCGTGAAGCCAGTGGGCTTTGCAATCGGCATCAAAACCTGTTGTTGGGTAAAGATGATTAGAGAATCAACACGAACAACGAAAACCCTAATCAAGAAACCGGAGGCACACTACCTCGCGATTAACCGCAAAGATTGGACAGTGGCGTCCAATCAAATCTTGCCATACCGTTCTTGACTGCAATTATAAGTAGCAGAGATATGCAATATGATAAAGGTACGACAATAAAAAAAAACAACAAGGTATAGAATGTTCTTGATTTTGGATTCTCACTCCGTGGTATTGGCCCGCCTTACTCATCGGAACGATCTCGCCCGGCCTGTAAGCGAGAGAAGTGGAGGCTAGAAGCGTGAGGAAGGAGAAGAATAGAATGGATTTAACATGATCGCAAAGATGTCTCCTCATGGCGGCTATCGCTCGCGGAATGGTAGAGATAAAAAAGATAGTCGGCATGAAGGATTATGCTCTAAATCAGTGAACAACAGTGGGATCGGCAGTCAGTGTTCTGTGCATCAGTACTTCTCTCTCGTCTAAGGATTTCGTCGCGTGAGCTCGTCGATGGCAACTCTCGCAGGTTGCAACGGCCATGTTGAACCTCTGCAGAAACGCAAATGTATAGATTTACATACCGACCACCCAATTCCTGTACATTTGCAGAATTTTTTTTTCTTACATTTATACCACCCAAATCTTTAGTTTCACAAAAAAAACTATCAATTTAACTTTTCAAAAGAGACTATAAAAATAAAAATTCACCAATTTTATGCATAGATAATACTCCCCGTGTGTGTAAAAATAAAAATTTTGGTGTTGGATATGTAAATAAACAGGAGTTAAGTTGTATGTATATAAATCTTAATGCCTATTAAGTGAGCTAATTTAAGTTGATAAAAATTTTAAATTGAATTTACATGCATATCACACAATTCTTAGGGTGTGTTTGGGGCAGCTTGAGCGTTTCAGGATAAGTAAGCGCGGCCCGCGGGCCGACTGCGAGGTTCAACCCGCGACCTGCGTTTAGTGTA
>NW_018164936.1:96288-97202 GCF_001263595.1 Phalaenopsis equestris
GAGGTTCAACCCGCGACCTGCGTTTAGTGTAAAAATGCAAACGCGTTTTCGGATAAGCAGACAAAACACACGATTCAAACTGTACCGAGACGTTTTCAAAAATACCCCCGCACTCATAAGCTGCCCAAACGGGCCCTTACTTATCTAACATCTAAAATATGATATTTACAATTTAAACATCTTGGTTTTAAAATTTGTATTTCACTTTTATAAAGATAATGATAATAATATTTTTGATATGATGTTAAAAATTTGTGTGCATGTATGTGAATATTATGTTTATGTGTCAGGCGAATACATGATAATCATACGATATGTGTGTAATTGCTCTAAATTTTAGATATTATTGTTAAGTATATTGATTAAAATTTAGCCATATTGAATTTAATTTCAAAACCACAATCATATATATGAAATTTGTATTATAACCTTACAAAACTCAAGCTTAACAGCCTTTGAACCAGACCCCCTTGTTTATATTATTAGTTGTTATTATTTTGTTTGATAACACATTGGCTCAATTTTGATGAACTTTGATTTGTGTTGCATTCATTATTATCCAATGTGTTACACGATGAGTGAAGTCATAGAATTATAAAATTCGTATGCAAATTAGCATGGCATAACATTTTTTGCATCGGAATTTGTGTTTTAAAGTTGGTTCGGGCACTATTTTAGGATCATTGAGTAGGTCCAAATAAACATATTTGCAGCAAAATTATATTTCAGGTGAATCTGAATCTGAATATGTCCTATGAATCACACTCATGAAATAAATCATAGAATATGAGAGAAAGAGAGAATGTGTGTTTGTGTGTGCGCGCGCGCGCGCAATAATGAAAGTAGAATAAAGGAAGTGGGCTTATAGGTGCCCAAGACTAGGCAGAGGGGCGCCAAGCTAGGCTTTTAGGTGC
>NW_018164936.1:97302-99344 GCF_001263595.1 Phalaenopsis equestris
TGTAGAATCTATTTTTAATTATAAATAATGGCAAATTTACGATAATTAGTGTTAGCATTGTGGAGTTTATAACACATAATAGTGCAAATAGAAAATTGGCATCATTTAAGCATACAAAACCTCTAAAGAAATCATATTTTTTTTGTGCCCTTAGTGAAAATGATATACATTTTCACAAAATATTGAAATTCTTAAATTTGCAACTAAACATTGGTTTTTATGAAAGAACAGAGAGTTGATGGGCTTGAGACATTGTTTAGAGTTACTTCAATTCATCATTTTTTGTCTTAGTGGATTGTGATTTTAGGAAATAGAAACTTAATTTCTCATAGAAAATCAAGTTTGGAAAACAAGAAGACACATTGTACATTAGAATATTATATAGAAATAAGTGTAACAATTATATGTTGCATAATGTTAGGCCAAATTATTGTTGAATTTAAAGCAAATACATGAATGTCTAACTGAATGTATAGTGTTATGTGCCCTTTTTATGTAAATGGACCTACAATAATGTACAATAATTCTTATTAAAAAGGCTTGTCATAATTGCCAAGTTTAAGTACTTTTCTAGTATTGTTGAGATCACAATGCTTAAAATATGGGGTATTAGGAGCTGTAGAATTTGATTGGGTGAGAAGTCATATTCTCTAAATTTATTACACTAATGTAAGTCAAAAGAAGATCTATTTTGATATTTTACTCAGTTATTTTTCATAAGGCTAATGCAGTTTAAAAAAAATAATATTTTGATATTTTACTCAGTTATTTTTCATAAGGCTGCAGTTTAAAAAAAATAAATTTTTTGATGAAATAAATAATATTTTTTCTTGGATAGCATCTAAGTTACAAATTTATTATTTTGAATAATTTTAATCTCAAAACTAAAATTTGAATTATTTATCAATATTATGATCTTAAACTTTTAGAAATGTATTAATCTTGTAGAGGAATAACGGATGCCCATTTTAATTAATTAGAAGATAATGTCTGTGTAAGATTTAACATAATCAATAATAAAACTGGATAAAATATAAAAAAATCAACTAAGATGTCCTTAAATATTCTCATCCTCCTTAAATTCACTAAAACATCAATCAATTTGAAGATAACTCTAACGAACTACATTTTCCATAGTGGGGACAAATTCAAAGGATGACTGACACTAATTCACCTTTAATTTACCATTATCTGTATTATAGTCTGAAATTTTTTATAAAAAAATTACAATAAATATTTAGTAACTTGTAATTGATCTTCTACTGAATAATGTATGAGAGTGTGAGATGAAGAAATTGTATGGCATACAATATGGTAAGATAAACAATAAAGTTAGCACCTCAAGGTTGTTTATACAAATAAATAGAGTCACTAAAAGCTCACTTTCCTACCAATAACACTTAACTCTGATATCTTCAACAACAAGATGGTCAACCTTGAAAGAAGAATTATTTAAAACACATATAGGTCCAAAAACACTAGAAATTAACACAATAGAAACTCTACAAGGACGATCATACACTTAAGCATACTACATTATATATGCTTAAAAATATAAGATAAATATGGACGTAATAAATATTAAATAATTGTAAAGTCACACTTATCAACGCAAATATACGTATCGCTCAAGTAATATAGGGCTCTAATGGAGTCCTATATATCGATACCACAGGGAGTAAGTTTAGAACTGTGAACTAATATTTTAGAAAAATAATATCAAGACTTTAATCACAACAACGACGTTCAATTTGCTTATCTATCACTAATAGGCAATTGAAATAAATAGACAATTTTAATAACTAATAACTAATGATATAAAATAGGGTTTAATTGTGATATTTAATATATAAAAAAACATCATTCTCCTTGTCAATAAATTATAGTGAATGGATAAAGTGAATCAGTTCAAATTATATTGTGCCAAATAAAAGCATACCTATTCTTTACCCTTTGGTCCATGTATAAGAAAACATTGACTAATCCTATGCTTGCTTACTAAATCTGCGGCTAAGCTGGGGGGGTAACCACTCTCCCCTCCG
>NW_018164936.1:103268-104158 GCF_001263595.1 Phalaenopsis equestris
GACATCTTTTTAATCATTATAGACATAATTTTAAGTGACTAAATGATGTACTTATCACAAATAAACTTTCACAACACAAAACATCACTTATATATATAAATTCCAAGGGGTACAATATACGTTACATAACACATCTAAGTCTGGTATTTTCTCAACCTCAACACATTAATTCAACATCGCAATCCTAGCCACATTCTCAACTATACATAGATCTAAAAACATAATTCTAAAGCAAAACAAATTACATAGTTCAAATCAAAATACATAGATAGACAGATAGGTAGTAATATAAATATAATATTCTTCAGATTCAATACTAGATTCTCCTCTGAGATCACCCATTGATTGCACATGATCGAAGTGGTTGCAGAAGGGTCGGAATGGAAATTCTTCAGTGGAATCCTCTTCTATTAATTTCATCCTCCTCATCAGTCGTATCAAACTATCTTCTAAATGTCCAGAACGATCAAAATATTCTTTCATCCTCCAGTCAAGATGATCGAAGAAATCAAAGATATTATTAATTACATTCATGACATTTTGTACCTTCTTCTCCAATTTTTTAATTCTATGCAGGATCACCAGAGACTTGTCAGGTACTAAGGGTTGAACTGGCAGTGAATTTTGAGATGATTGATCTACTATAATGGCCATGTCATTTTCATCTTAAAAAACTGGGAATCTCTCAGTTGGATCCAAAGGCTTCCAAGGGAAGTACATTTTCCTAATTTTCGTAGGACACTTAGAACTGACTGCAAAGTGAGAAAATTATCAATGCAAGTATACATATTGCTTAGGGCTCTAATGGAGTCCTAGATATCGATCCCACAGGGAGTAAGTTTAGAACTACGAACTAAGATTTTAGAAAAGTAATACTTTAATCACAACAA
>NW_018164936.1:105042-108932 GCF_001263595.1 Phalaenopsis equestris
TTCCCTCCACTCTTACAATCTCTCGAAGAATTTCTCATAATTTTTACACACTATTGGAATCTTTTTAACCTCCAGGAACTCTCTCCCCCTTCCAGCCCCTGACTTCTCAATTTTTGGCCAAAATATTCTTTTAAAGTTGTGGATGAGCTTTTCCAAGAGTTGCCTAAGCATCCCTTCAAAATTTGGCCTTATCCAAAGCCTGATTGAGCATAACCGCCGAGCTCGCCGTCGGCGGACCTTCTTAATGAATTAATTCTGGAGTCTCGGGAAAATCTCGCCGTCGGCGCCCTAGTTCAATTCTGCACATTTTGGTCCTTTTCGCTCTAAATTCGCTCATTTTTGCATCTTTTTACTCCAATGACCCTAATTCATCATTCCTGCAACAAAACATCAAAAATGCATTTCTTTAAAGTGCAATATCATCAAAAACAGTATAAAATAGGTATGAAAATCTAAACATATTTTCCTTTGGTCATACATGTTATCACATCGATTATTAAATTGAGATATAAATTCTTAACCATCAATATATAACATGTGATTTTAGAACTCGACAAAAGCATCACAAACATCCCTAAAGGGAGCATATAAGGAGAAAAATCAGTCAACTAAAGCCACACTCCCCAACAACAGGTTTAGTTGAAACTACCTTTAAATAACACACCATCAAGAATTTCTTCAATTGGAGATCTTATCATCTACATAATGCCTACTCCTCTACATTATCACTCGTAAGAAATTTAAGATCCACAACAAAACATTCTTATTCTAGGAACCAACAAAGAATTATCCTAATCATCCATAAATTGGTAAAAAACTCACAATATTACTTTCCAAATCTAGTGATGTATGCTTATTTATGAGAATCTTGCTTAATTGAACTTCATATATATAGACATTTTATTTAAATTTGTGGCAAAGTAAGAACACAAATCATCTCAAAGATTTTTATAATGAAAATAGCCCAAAAATGCCCTTCAAGCATCCCTAACCACATTCCATCAAAATCTATAATACTTATAAAATAACATTCCATAGAAAAATTGAAAAAAAAACCAATAAATTTATGTAATGCAAGTGTCACAATTGCTTTTGAGAATATTACAAAATAAAAAAATTTTGAGTTGAAATTTTATTACAAATTTTAATATTTGATCTAGAATTTAACCATGAGCTAGAATCTTGTTACATGTTTTGTAATTAGCTAAGATTTAACAAATATTAATATAATTCCCCCCAATTTTTAGTAGACATACCCTACAATTTTCGTAATCTAAGTCAACATTGTGTATGACATAAATGCCAAATTGTACACACCAAAATTAATGTTTAAACCAACAAAAAATAAGTTGCTTTAGACATACCCTACAATGATGACTCACTCACAAGTCTTAGCCGACCTTGTTGCATGGCTAATAAATGCATGAAATGTCCACAACAAGTTGCTTTACAATTCTTTGCTAGGACCAATCCACGACGAAGACCCTACCCGTCCTATCTTTGATAAATTAAATAAATTATGTATTGTTTATCTTAGTTATATCTTGCCTGCTTTAATTAGCTGAGTGGCAACTTCATAATGGAGCAGATAGGCATTGGCTCCTGTCGTTATAAATTGGCCCATTTTCAATCCCATCAGATTAAATTAGACTAGCGAACTTCCAATATATATATACATATAGATAGATATATATGGAGAGAGGTACAAAGCTATCTTGAGTGTGAAAAGAGGAAGAATGATGCCGCGTCGTTTTCAATAAACAAAAGAATGTGAGGTCTACTTATTGTGTAGTCGGATCTAAAACATCTACTCCCTTAATTGGATCATTAGATGATCGACGTTTAATGTGATTTAACCATCTAAGACGACTTTCTCACCGGAAAGTCATGCTCCACGGTAGAAGGGTCCACAACAAATAACTCTAGAGACAACAATGGGAGGGGCGTCACCCAGATTTTATAAGGAAATACTAGATAACTTCAATCAAATCTTCAGTTAAATTGAAATTGCAACATTTAGAGAAATACTGTCCAGTAACTTCAATTAAATCTTCAGTTTATCCTGACCAATATATAAAGCCTTCATAACAGCAAGTATTGGATCAAATGTATCGAAAAAATCCCTCAAAGAAAACCACATATTGGAAGAAGAATCTAGTAAGCAAATGTAAAGCGTAATCAACTGCTCTAAAACCAAACATCCAGGCAACCTCAATGTCAAACAAAGAACTTTAATCAATTTATCAATATCAAAAACAACATTCCTCAAACCGCAACAACTCCAAACAATAATCATCCAATCCAAAGAGATTATTCAGAACCAATCCAGATCTAGTGAGTATGAGAATACCCTCTCAATCGAGTAAATTATCAACATCATCTTAGATCAAGTGTAGCATTAAAAAATTGAAACAGAATGATAGGAAAAAAGGCATCAAAAAGTTATACAAATCCATCACCAATGAAATCTTAAAGAGAAAATAGATAGCCAACATGAAGAAGTATTGTGGTGGAAAAAAATTAAAAGATTATAAAAATTGCATAAATTACTAGGAAACTTCATTGAATTTCCACCTCGTACTATTTAATAATCCAATGTATATGTCGAGTGAAATTTTCATGATGTTCCCTATTATATATGAGGAGTATGCAAACTAGTTTGATGATGACCAGACAACATTTTTAATTAAAGCATTTTGTTTTTGTTTTCGTGCATAAAAAAGTTCTCCTACATAAAAATTATTCAACGAAGCATTATTTTTTAAAACAAACTAAGTGGGCGTGTTTGGATTAATAAAAATTTTAAAATGAACTATTTGTACCCACATCAGACTTTTTTTGGGGGTATGCTAAGACTGCAATAATTTGGATAATAATTTCAATAATAAAAAGAATGTTCCTACTAATTCACTCAAAATGATTTCAAATAAAAACCAAACTTCAACCAAAGTAAATGTGAGTTAAAAATACTAAATTTAATCGATCGAAACCCATTAAAACTTTCACCCAAAATCAAACAATTCTTTTTCTCCTTATGGCGGGGCCCACACTTTGACTTTGAATGTCTTGAAATAGGGCCCAAGAAAGAAACTCATCTTTTATTTGCTAAAATGTATAGTCATCAATCAAAAATAGTTTTGGGACTCGATGCATATATAATTTGAAATATATATATAATGGTATGTACAACTGATGCATGATGCATAAAGGTGAGAAAGATTAAAAATGAGTTTAAGAACAAAGGAGATTGGTTTTGAGAGTACCACTCTTTATATCACACTTCACATGAAACTCTTATAGGGCATCATCAATGTCACATTCTCTCAATATTGGGAGTGATGAGGGATATTGGTCATTTTGGGTTTTATGTGGAGTTAACTCACTAAAGAACTAATTTCCAGGGCCTTGGAAGCTCATATTTCTCAAATACATGATGTGTCATAGTCCTTTTCAATGATAAAAATATAAATTGGCCCTAGGAATGATTTATGTACAAAAGCATTACCAGCCAACTTTGATTGCTTCATGTATACTTTACAATTAACAATAAATGGTCATATTATAAAATTTAATTATTTCTAAAGTTATGAAATTTCTGATGAAAATAATGATAAAATAATGTCATTAAGGCTAAGTTTGGCCTGATAATCATGAAAATTTGAGTATGTCCCACATTTACGAACTGTCCACAAATTGGTCTAATAATTGTGTGGAAAAGGAGCTGCCATGCCTCTCCCTAGTTTTTCAAGTAATCTGCCAAATTAAGTGATATGGAAACAGAGAAAAGTCAAGTCATCAAATCTAGACAAAGATAATAGAGGAGAATTTGTATCAGGAATTATATGGGTTAATCATGGGAGTGATATCTATCTATATATATATATATATAT
>NW_018164936.1:110585-112081 GCF_001263595.1 Phalaenopsis equestris
TGGCCCCTTGATACTTTTGTGAGACTCCTGTAGGTGGTCCCCTAAACCCACTAGCCCTTTGCTAGGCTTTGGCTAAGACCACTACATAGAGGACACAAAATGAGGTTTCCATTGGTTCATAGCTTATTGATGGTGGTTGGCACTCCAACTCTACCAAGACACCCAATCTAGCCTTTTGCCTCTAAATTCCCTCAAATTACCAAAATACCCCTCTTTGGCAAAAAATTCCAAAAATCCCAAAAATTCCCAAAACCTCCCAAATATTCCCAATTTCATTTTTCTCAACTATCACATGCCCCAATTTGGCCAATTTTTCCATCTTTGACCAAAACCCCCAAATTGCCCTTTACCAAATCACTCAAAATGTCCATCAATTTGATCCCAATCTCTCCAAATTTCAATCCAACACTCAAATTCACCTTCAATATGAAAAAGAAAAACCAAATCCAAGCTCAATTGACCCATTCTTTGAGCCCAATTTGATTTAGATCAAAACCCCAATTTTGGCCCCATGACTTGGTTCTACCAAATTGAATCCATGGCCTACTCCATTTGCCACAATTTGTGTTTAAAAACCTTCATAACATCCCCATATATCAAAATTAACATTAAATTTGCCTTGGTGAAATTTCAAATTCATTTTATTTCAACATAAGTCCAAAAACCCCAAATTTGCCCCAAATTGGCCATGTATCAAAATCTCACCAAATTGAGGGTCTTAACCCCAAAATTTCTACTCCATCCCTTCATGAAAAATCTTTAAAACATCTCCCTTGATCATTTGAACCATTTAATTTTGACTTAGCCCAAGGCTAGCCCAACCTAGACCCATGTCTAACCTAACATGCCCAAATTGACCAAATTTCATAAATCCCTCTAATTGACCTACCAATTGAACTCAAAATCACTTCAACCCTTCACCAAAAATCTTCATAACAATCATCTACACAATGTTGATCAATCAATTGGCAATTGACATGGTTAACCTAGCCCAAACCCAAACTTTGATCACTTGAACCCATGCAATAAACATGACCAAACAACCTTAAAGCAATCAAATTAACTCCACTTCAGCCATTGGTTAGACCCTAAGACTGAGCCAAAACCCATGTAACCTCCGAAACTAAGCCATGGACCAAAAGTCCCCCAAATTAAGAGATCTTATTTCCAAAAATGCACATGCTTAAGATATCCTTACCAAAACTAAACCTCATTGCATTAAATTGCTTTGACAGATTCTCCTGAATGCCCTGAGCACCTAGCCATCTCCCCCTGCCATGGCCGACCAGCCTAGTCACCGGAGAAGCTCAAAACTGAGAGCCACCCCCATGGAAATTCACCCAAATCAAACCTAGAGGCCAGCTCAGCCAAATCAAATTGTAGAGCTCCTCTTCCCTCCACCTAAGCAACACAATGCACCTCCTAATTGGCCATGATAGCCACCCCTTAGCCATTTATATAAAAAAGCACCTCCCACGGCCATGGAGGGGGTGCTG
>NW_018164936.1:112181-124486 GCF_001263595.1 Phalaenopsis equestris
TTTTTATGAATATACTTTGTAATGATTCATGCACCAATATGACATAGATGAATACAAAATGTGTATTAAATATCTAAATACATAACTGTGATATGGATTTAAATCTCACCTGATAAAAAAAACTATTTTAGCTTATGATACAGGCATCTTCAGGATCTCAATAGCACTGGGGAAATGTCCATGCAAAACAAGAGTTTTCATAGCCAATTCTCATATGCCAAATTTTGTTTTTTGGCAAAAAAAGATTATATGAAAGTTGCATTTCTCCCCCATTTTCATATGCCTGGTCTTCTTTTTAGCGAAAAGTAACATAAATCGATTAAAAAATTTCATTACATCAGATCAAGATGTCAGATATTGCCATAGAAAAGAGAAAAATTTGCGTACGTAAGACGTAAGCAGCGCTGCGTACATCAGGAGGTTATACAGAGGATATTGGGGGGTTATATCCATGTTATATCTCTAATATTGGGGGGTTATATCCGCTTTATATCTCCTCTAACCTCTCTGTAACCTACAAATATATGAAAACAGAAGCGCGAAACTTATTTGTAGATTACAGGTAGGTTATAAGGAAGTGTAGGGTTACAAGGGGGTGTAATGTGGATATAACCCCCCAATACCCTCTGAATAACCTCTCTAACGTACGCAGCGCTGCGTATGTCTTACGTACGCAAATTTTTCTCCATTAAAAAAAGGAAATAGCAAATGGAATCAAACAATTTATGGAAGTTATATCAAAAGAAATTTGGACTTCTTAAACTAAGAAGAGAAGAAGGGGCACAGAAAAGCAAGCTGCCGGAGTCTTGAAACAAATTTAATAACTTAATGTAGCAATATTATTACATATACTACAGAGCAGATGATGCTTAAAATTTACTAACATAGCTCACCAGATATGGTTGCGTTGGCATACTTTGCCACAACCAATCATTCGACACTCGGAATAAGAAGTCAAACTGAGATTCTATGACTACTGAGTACTTGGTAATAACGAGAGAATTCTCCAGGTGTTGCTGATGGTAATACAACTCATTCAATCTTCAGTAAAGCACAACTCATAAAGATTATAAGCCAATCGGAATATATGTATATGTATCGTTGGAAACATCAAGGAACTAAAGATGTGTCAACTCCAATTGAGGTATGCTACAAATACAAATTAGATATTCAACGGTTCTGTCTCATTGTCCCTCTCCTTCACTGCCATCCAGTCCTGTGGCTCTGAAACAAGAGGATAGAAAAAAGAGCGTGAAAATGGAGATGGAAACCAAGTTCTAAATAAAACACAATATAAATTGTCAGGACACAATTAGTACGAAATGCTAAGGCATATTTTGGATCACTTTAATTTTTAAGTGTTTAATATATATTTTAAACTTTTACATTTTTTATTTTTTGCTTCTAATAACAAATGAAGGTGTTTTAAAAAAAATTGAAATAAATATAGGGTTTTCAAGTGTTTATAAATACAATTATCGACGCCTAGGATCACTACAGCAGCCCGCTACCACCACTGCCACATGCCTCACCCACATTTGTCAACCATAGTCGTCATCAGCACCTCGTCAGTTGCAGCTGCGACATTGCCGATGACTATTGATAGCATGGTATGCATGAGTAAAAATAACATTGTAACACAAGTAAAATAAAAAAAAAAACTAAAAATAAAAACGTAATAAAAATGATCCCAATATGTTCATTCATTGAAGTATCTACATCAATAAAATTATAGTAAGTTTGCTAAGAAAGGAAAAATATTGGAATTTAAGCTCCTACTTCACTTTATCAAAAAAGGAGAATAAAAACTCCTTCAGCAGAAATTGAAGAATGCAACGGTTACAAGCCATCAAGTTAAATTTACTGCTGTTTTAAGGGAAGCTTTGTAGGTTTTCGGGCTATCCAAAAACTGCAAGGATCATGCCATCATCGAAACTACAATAATAATATTAACCAATAAAGTTCCGAGACTTTAATTGGACAACTTTTATCAGGGTAAGGAACAAGCTGGCATTTTTCACTGAATAGTTCGATTACAATTAAATTAACTATAAAAATTAAATTCTGGAAACAAAAGACTATAATGTAATAAGGTCTACGACCATTGTGTTGGGGGGATCAGCAGTAGGAGGGAAGAAACTCTATCCAATAATTGAACAATCATGCAGAGAACTATGATGTACATTTATAGTAAAGGAATACATATGCCACCATGGTCTTCTACAAATGAAGCATAGCCAATGCAAATTCATTATTTTAGGAAATACTTGCAAACAGTTGGAAGCAAATTGAAGAAAAAGTAATAAATACAGCAGCTGCTAAAAGTGGTCAATAATACTAAATCACTTGATTAGATCTTAAGATTTACCAAAGAAATATGAAAACCTGCTAGATATTCACACTTAAATTCTGAAATATAAAATCAACAAAGCATGTTTTGATAGCTTTAATGACTAGTCAGAAAAATGAAGTTGCAGTATAGCTACATATGATAAAATTCCGAAACATACAATCAGTTAATGCTATTATTTAACATGAAGGGCAGATTTAAAAGAAGTACATTAAGATAAACTGCTATAAGAACTAATCCTAATGTTCGTCCTTATGATGATCTATACTTACTTGATTTGTGGCTCTCAGAAACCACCATTAGCCTCCTTTGTAGAACCGCAGCCATGAAGAGGAAAATAGAGCACATGCCGAACATGACAGTGATGGGAAATGCATTCACCTTCAAAAGTGAAAATTAAATAGAATGTGACTCAAAATGAACCATGCATATATGCAAGCATAAACTCAATATGACAAAAAGTTCCAAATAACTAGTCTTCACAAACCCAAATAAATAAATAAATAAATAAAGCAAACTACAGTGTTTTATTACAGCACGAGTATCACATCTAATTAAAATTTAAGAACGAAAATCCAGAAAACCTGCATTGTACAACACCTTATAAAGTTTTAGAAGAAAGGAAATCCTAGATACTTACATTGTAAAGAACAACACAGACGAATATGTTGAGAGGAATACGAAAGAAGTTCATGATCGTGCTTCTAGCTTCCTCCGGAATGTATTGAGACCTCATCTTCATGATAGATGGCCAAAATATCCCAACGCATGCCTCAAAGGTACAGAAGCCAAAGAGTTGGATGCAGCCTGCAACTGAAATGCTGCCCCCTTTTACTCCAGTAGATGGCACTAGAAACTGTTCCCATTTTCACTTCAAGGTCACAGCATAACATTAACATATAAGATAGTAAAAAGAAGAGAAAAAGGAAGACTAACAGTAGTTATTATAGGAAGAAGAAGAGTTAGTGCAGAAATTCCAAAAATGATCTGCATATAACTTTCTACTTTTGGTGTGGAGCGAGCCAACAAACGAGATGCAGTGGAGCTTCCCAACATTGAAGAAAGCATGAATGTAGCGAAGATAAACCCATGAGGAATATCCTCCTCATTTGGGCTTAATGCAGGAGTCCACAAAAAAACAAATGTATACATAGAGCCTTCAAACAGTGACTGTATTGCACCCAAAAGAGCAATCTTTTCATCTGAAGTGGCAATAAACTTTCATCACGTATGGGCTATGAAACAGGTTGGGGAATCATAAAAATAGCATCAGAATGAATACTAACCAGAAGCTATGGCTACTGCAGCACCTTTAAATTGAGATAGTAAACTTTTGTTATCAGAAGAATCTCCGTAGTTTTCACTCCAGGAGGATAATATGATTGCCATCCCAATAGCAAGGAAGCATGCAGCAGCATCAAAAGGGGCAACAGGGCCAAAGCCCAAGTTATCTGCCAATATATTAGCAAACAGTCCGGAGACAATTGCAACTAGACCATTACCAAGAAATATAGCCTTTGAGAAAGTTAAGGATAGCCACTGAGGTTCAAAGCCTCTCTGCAAAAATTGACAAAGATTATCATGAAAAACTAACATGAATGAAAATAAAACATATATTACCAATATAATTGGTGAATCAGCATGTTTTGTGAAGAGGTTAGACATAAAAAGCTTTGCTAATAGAATACTAATTAAGTTATTAGCATTGCAGGTCAGTTTTGGCCAACAGAATCCAATTTCTCAACTTTGAAAGTGATATTATAAAATTTAGATAAAAATCTCAAAACATCACGCAAAACTCAGTTAATTCGGAAGGGAAGAAAATTAGATTAGGTGACAATGATGCACTAATTACTTATAAAACATATAACAATACATATATTTATAAAAGGGGAATTAAACAAAATACAGCTGGTTTGATTTAGATATTAGGGTGTTATCTAAGTAAATATAAAAATTTAGATGTTCTATACGCAGATAGATAACAATTTAACGATGTTATGCAGATCTCCCTACTATAAAACCATACTTTCCCTTCAAATCCAGGAGATTATCTGTTTTATACATGGACAAACATTCTTATTGCCGCAATATAGTTTCTTAACAGTTGAGATTGATTTAAAAACATTGGCCGCATTACCCTAGTCAAAGAAGCTTTTAAATTAGATCAATTCAATCAATGACTACAAGCTAATGACCACAAATTGAAAGAAAAAATTCAGCCAAAATCTGCAATAAGTTATCAAAACTAGAATTTTTTATTCATCATCACCTTATTGTGCTCTGCAACAAGCCATGATTCAAAGGCCGAAAATAGCAAGGATGTAGCAATTCCGCCCAATATACGACCAAGCATTAGGACCTTATACTGCGGAGAATGCTTTGTGATGCAGCTAAGAATATAAGTTATGCAATAGGTCACGCATGCCCTCCTACGACCTCTGCATTTATATCCCGAAGATAGAATCAGAAAAAAAGATGAAACCATCCAGGACTTCTCAAGGAAGAAACATGTTAAGAAAAACAAAAATAAATTATTCTAAATTCTTACTGTTTGTCGGCCAGAGATCCGACTATGGTTCCAAATAACATGGAAGAGCCAAATCCAGCAATGAACAGACGACCAATGTCTCCCTTGTCAAATCCATACTGACTGTAGAGGAAATAAACATAGGGACCCTGCAACCAATCACCAGCTGCCGAAGTCGCAAACCATAATTAGCATAGAACAATATAGACTGTTAAAATTGCAAGCATTTTTAACATATTCATCTCCAACCAGATCAAGGAAGCTAAAAGCATTTCAAACATCATCGAAACAGGCCATAAAGAGCCAAATATCACCCAAACAATAAAAGCAGAGAAGAAAACCCCAGATCCAATACTACTCCAAATACGCAAATAAAATCCAAAAATAGCTAACGAAACCCGTGCATTGCATCGAAACATAAAAGGGGGCATATCGGTTTTTCTACTCGCCAATACTCAGGAAATGCAGCAAAAACAAAATTCGATCCCCAGGGCCCATTATAGTTCGGGCCGCAACATAGATCCGGTGGAGGCATGTTTGCTTCGCGAGTTAACATTGGGATTAAATGAAAAAGATCTTTGGAAAACAAAAATCAGTCAGGATTCAAGATCTAGAAAGGGAACAGATCACGAACCCATCATGAGAGAATAGACTACTAGGTAGTTGTTCTTGAAGGAGTTGAAGGCTGTGGAGGTGGCAATGCGATCTTTGCTGGTCTTGCTCAGCTCCAGCAGCGCCACCACCGCCGACAGGACGGCAAAGAGAAGGTAATAGAAGAGCTCCATCCCCTCTTATTTCTGTATCCAATGTATTAGGGAGATCGAAGTTTTCTTCCTGGGAACCAAGATGCAGAGTGGAGAGATCTGATATGGGGATTCCGCGTAGAACGCTAATTCCTCTCCTCCTCTCCGTTTATAAAGGAAATTGTGGGGTTTAGTTTGTGACAGGTTATTTCCGCCATGGAATAATTAGGGCCAGCCACAATATATAGGAAAATCGGGGGGCTGATTTGTAATTAACGGATTGAATCTGCAAAAAATTTCATCAAGGTCATTGGACGATTGGGTCCAAGACAATGGACGGAACTCTCACCGACAGGATAGAAAATTATGTACCCATAATATATCAATTTCGTTCTACAAATTAAAATAAAAAAAAAAATTATAAATTAATTTTAGATTAATGTTAAAAATAAAAACTTTTTTCAAAAAAAATCTTTTTTCCTCGTAGACAGATATATTTTATGTTATAGTCATAGAAAAATGTGTGTAGAAAGAGAAAAAATATTATATCAGTACTACCCACGTAGAGTAACGTGCGTAGTCAATGAAATCACATCACGACACCCTGCACGACAGAGAAAAAAAATGACGCAGTAACACAGGGAATATTCCCCCTGTGTTATTCATGTGTTATTGTGTCATTGGAATATTCTTGGTGTTATAATAAAACAATAACACATTAGAATATTTTTGGTGTTATAATAAAACAATAATACATCAATAACACATGAATAACATGGGGGAGAATATTTCTCCGTGTTACTGGCTGTTTTTTTCTCTGTCGGGAATATTTCCCGTGTTATTCAGGTGTTATTATGTGTTATTCATGTGTTATTGTGTCCTGAGAATATTCATGGTATTATAATAACACAATAACACATCAATAACACATGAATAACACGCAATAACACATGAATAACGCAAGGGCGAATATTCCCTGTGATACTGCGCCGTTTTTTCCCCTGTCGCGTGGGGTGTCGTGGCGTGGTTTTATCGGCCAATCATCGGCTACGCACGTTACTTCTACGTGCGTAGAACTAATGTAATATTTTTTCGTAGAAAGATTGAGATTTGAGTTTTCTATACAATGTATATTTTTTTGGGGAGCAATTACATGCAAACCGCTCAAAACTTGTTATTTACAAATTAAGAAACTCTAGTGTATGTATGCATATATAATCCCTTTTTTTTATAAATTAGTTGGGTATAAAAAAGTCATATAAAGAAAGTAAATAAACAAATGTATATATTATTAGATTCTTATATGAGGAACCTATAACGAAGACCCCACTAGATAGGCACATATAACCAGTTTTTAGGAGTGAGTGCTTCAAGATCCGGTCTGGTGCCTTGTAAGCATAAAAGATATGTACCTTCTTAGATGTTTAACGAGTCCATCTCAATCTTTGTGGGCGAGTACCTTGATCACAATTAGGTGAGTTCTTATGGGACTTAACTCTCGAGCCCTGATGTGATTCAAGTCTCAGTCCATTTAGAACTCAGGTCTCGAGTAATTCCATAATTTTTGCTAGCAAGTCTTTTTAGAACCCGACTGACGAGTCTATCTTGAGATTTACTCATTAACACCGTTAAGAATTAGTTCATGAATATGTCTCAAAATTGATTTGATAAGTTTGTCTTGAGCATGGCTTTACAAAACCTTCTCTGGTCTCAACAGTCAAGTACATAATGCTTGCCCCTCTATTAAGGTGATTATGCCTTTAGATTATATAATATATGAACTTATCTTTTGAAAAATATATTTATATATTTTTTGTCTTAATTTAATATAAAAATTTATTAGTTAAAATAGTGTTAGGTTTTTTTATTATTTTGTAATTTACACTATTGAAAAAATTAAAGTATATTTCAATTTTCATGAAGTTGTCTCTCTAAAATTTGGATTATTATTTGCCATAAAATTATCATCTATATTCTTCAAGGCCTCAAGAAGAGAAATTTGAATTTAGAACCTTTATAATGCACCTTTTCTAATTTAATTTAACTAAATACTCAAATATATATATATATATATATCTTACAAGCATCTTCTCCAAAAGTTTCTTTACTTGTATGATTGGAGTATTGCTCCGCTTTATCATCAAACATATGCATTTTAGCAATTCTCTCATGCAATCCACCACAATGCCATTAGGATAGTTTAGTGTTAAATTATTTTTTATTTGGGTGGCAATGCAATTACCATCTCTTCCAACACTAAAGTCTCGTGCTATGGGCACTTATTACAAAAGGAAGGAGATTGATTTAAATGCAAATTTTGAATAAGAGATTTAAGAACTAGCCCAAAGCTTTTAGTTTAAAAATGAACATCAAAAGAATTTAGAAAAGTTAGACACATAATATTTGACGTAGTGGTTTGCACCTTGTCTTCTTATCATCCTATTCATTTTTTTTTCTTTCAATATGTTTCCTTTCTTAAGTGCCTACTTTTCAATTTCATCACAATGGACTCATCTAAGATCACTTGCAGTCCCCTTTATATATGAGAGAAGGGAAAGAAGTTGAAGAAGATGAGGGTGAGTGTAAAATAAAAATATATCGAGAGATAAAGAAGAAAGAAAAAAATTCACGAATAAACTAAAAAATAATGTGTGTAATTATCATAGAATAGTGTTCATTAGGGATGTCAAAAATAGACCCAACACGCCAACTCTACTCAAATTTGACTTGAAAAATTCAAGTTCAGATTGACTTGAATAACTTTTTGATTGGGTTTGGGTCAATATTTTTAACTCGATTAAATTTTTAGTCGGGTTCAGGTTGACCCACTAACCAGAAAATGACCCACCAACCTAAAGTTTACTAGAATTCGACCCGCTTATCCAAGATTGACTCGAAATTGACCATATTTTGACTCAATATTGACCCAAATAATAGTTGTGTTTTATATTAACTAGGTTAAACTGGTCAAGTTCATTTTACTCGTGTCTGGGTCGAGTCGAGTTAGGTTTAGATTTTCAACCCGTATAATTTTCAAGTTGGGTTCAGATGAAATATATTTTGGTCAGACTCGAGCCTGATCCGCATACTCGAAGTGTGACCACTAATTTTCAAGCCAAAAAGTTGGAAAGATAAGTCAAAGAATACAATTGAAATCAACCAAAAAGAAAACCATAGAAAATACTTTCATAACCAAAAAATAAAATGTTATTTTTAGTTTGGGTACATGAGCATACCCAAACTAATGTGTTGAATTGGTTAATAACAACTTTAGACATACTCAAGAAAACTTAAATTAAAGAAACTACGATTGCATTCAAAATCTTTTAGTCAAATTATCAAAGGAAAATATTATCATATAATTAGGGAGAACCTCATGCTTTAAAACTAAAATAGGCCAAACAATATATGTTGAATCACCATATCTCAATGGGTAGACACCTCTTAATGGTGGATGTCTACAAAATAAAATCAAATGACATACCAAAAGGAATGAATTGGCTCGAATAAGGTTTGGGGATATTTACGAAAATTTTGAAATTGGTAAATATAACTTAATAAAGTTATAGATGTTTTGCTTAGATCTTAAATCTATTTAACTATGGTGTTAGTCAACAAAACAATCAACAATCTCTCTTTAGTTATCAATGAATTGTGTTATCCAAAGAGATTTCACAAACTTAAAAGACAAAAAAGAAATTTGACTCCTTATGACTTTGTCCACTAAATGATACATAAATGGAACTTACTCCTCTTATAAATTGAAAGATTTCCTATGAAAGAAAATGAGGAGAGGATAACTTGCCCACAAGAGTTAAACTACTTGATTTATACTTACAATTCTATTTGGGTTATTTTATAATGCATGCTAGCGTAATTTTTATGCAATCCATTCAAAAAACATTTTAATGAATTTTTAGCACATGCTTCACCAATTTCATGCTCTCATTGCTCTATATGGTTTAAAGTGTACATCAAATATTATATTTGGCTAAATGATTTGAAACTACAATATAACACAGTGGGGAGCCTATGGCACCCTTCCTGGCACTATTACATAACCACTGCATTAAACAGGTTGATGTTGTGCTCTGAGCAAGATTTGTGGCATCCCGCTCCTGGTTTCCTTACACTTGATATAATTAGGGTAGCAATGTTGCTCTATTATATGATTTAACAAGTATTTGATCCCATTTCCTCACTTCATAAGGCAAAATTTGGGCATGGGAGAGAAAAAATGTCCAATAATAGCTCTCATTTTGCCCTAGACTTATTGACCAACCAATGTGATGAAAATGTGGGATTTGAAAATTAGCTTTTAAATATTTTAGTGGAAAAATATAAGATTTTATGTACATTCATTGGCTTTCCTTGGGAGCTAAATGGAGTGAAGAAAAATATTGAGGGAGCATGATGTGAATAAAAAGTTGGAGAAAATACCTCCTCCTTTCCTTACTTGTTTTTCTTTTTCTTCCTCATCTACTTATAACATAAAAGAGAGTCACCTTTTGACCTTGTAAAGAGTGTGAGAGATGACTCCTTCCTTTTTTTGTCAGTCTTTTCAAAGTTCAAGTGAATTTTTTTTGGAGCATGGAGAAAAACTGGAAGAGGAGTTACAAACCATTAAATCTCTAATTTGTGCTTGAAGGGGATAAAATAAAATAAAAAAAGAAGACTATAACCCCACAATCATGAGAGTTCCTCATCCTTATCTTCATTTGCTCCTATGATGATGTTAGAGCTCTAGTGTAGACTGATATAAGGAACGTTCTTAGGTGAGAAGCGCATTTTTTGCCATTATTTACTTTGAGTGATTCCAAGCTATAATTCTCCTTTTATCCTTATTTGGTTATGGTTTTGTTTGCATGAATTTGAATTCATGTTGTCAAATCTATTGAAACTCACTTTAAGAAATTTTTTTCTTTGTTCGTGAGAAATCTTCATGAGCTTAAAGTTATCGGATTAAGTTTATGTCGAGTTCGTAGCCATTGCATTAATGGATGCAATGGTTACTTATAATTCGTCCCTTAGAATACAAACCATGTGATTCTACATATGAACTACATGTAGAACTTTTCCATTATGTAAGTTAAGGATTCCTTTAAGTGTTGATGGTTATGTGTATAAGTTAAGCTCGCGGGCTAAGATATCTTGTTTGCATAAGCTGTTAAGGGTTTATGTTACTTCTAGATTTTCACATCCACACACATGCATGTCATTTTTTATTATGTGAAATGTAGCATTTGCCTCTTTTACTAATCCAGTGTAAGATAAACATTTAGGGATTTTCATCACTTGACTATATACATTATTTGTGTTTTCAAGAAAGTATGCTAGTGCGAGAACAAATTAATTATTTCATAATATGTGTGCACTTCCTTGTATGCATATCATGTGATGAAGTTCTTTATTATGTGTTTGTGTATTAGGATGGATGCCTAATGTGTTAGCATACTGCTATATGCATTATATGATCTTTCATGCACTTGAGACATTAAGCTCATTCGAATTATTCTTAAGCACGTGGCTTAATATGCTCGTATTGTGAACAAGCATTGTTTATTATGAATATAGTGCGCTTAAGACCCAACCTTCAAATGTTTTTTATTATATTCTTACATGATTTTTTATGTGAGATAAATATACAATCCATTTTATGGAATCTAATGTATTGAAGGAGTGATTTTAATACAAATATGTTCCATGTTTTAAGCATGTATCTCTTATAATGAAATTTTGTATGTTTAAACTTAAATATCCAAATGTTCATTTCTTTTGTCGTCGTCATTGTTGTTGTTATTATTATTTTTATTATTATATATTGCACATTAATGAATTTTATGCATTGGAGATATAGTTTTTAAACTTAAATTATGTTTATTTGTGTGCATTGATCACATACCTATGACGTTATAATGTGAATTTTGCATGTGTAAAATTCAACTTTTTTTGGTTCATGCATATATTTTAGCATACCACTCATATACCTAAAATAAATTATAGTCCATGTTAAGTGGTTTCATGCATTTAAGGGTTAAACCCTCGTATTAATTCCTTACATGCATCATATCCTTTTATTACCATCATCGATCGTCATTTGTACTTGACATATTATTTATGCTCAACATGATGACTCACACTTAGTGTAATCAATTGTACCTACTTCACTTAATTTGTAGTATAGACATTTCACCTAGTAAGATTATTCCCTCCAAGCCTATCATGTATGCCTAGTTTAATAACTTCATATAGGATAGTCACTTGTACCTAGCTTATCATCCATACCTAGCATATTGCTCACACCTAACTCCATTTGCACCGAGCCCATTATTTACATATAGCCTTAAGGAATTTAGTAACTCAATGACGAAGTTTTTCTAGATGTGAGATTATCCCTTTGATTATAATATTTTAGTGAGCATTGTTCATTGAGCCATTCAAAAATATTAACTATATGATTGCTTTTAGGATATATGTCAGGACACATCACCTTGGACACCTATGCTAAATGTAAGGTTGTTCATTTTAAATAAAACCAATTTTCTCTTATTACGTATGTATGATTACATTTTAAAATTTATTTAAAAGTAAAGAACCTTGTATAGTTAAACCACATATAAGGCCAAACTTATAAAAGAAATTATATTTTCTATAATTAAAATCATATATATATATATATATA
>NW_018164936.1:124513-161130 GCF_001263595.1 Phalaenopsis equestris
ATATATATATATTGATTTTAACTTTTATTTTTAAGTTGATATATTAAGGTGAAGAGTCTTAGTTCACTTAGGTCCTTATGGGGTGAGTCATACTTAGTGACCTTTCCAAAATCACATAAGCTTGCTCTTAGCCATGTTGGTACACACATACTTAGCTATTAGGATAGAATAGATACTTCTATATTTGTTTAGCCTAAGTTAGAGTGCAGTTAGGGTTTTCATATACATGACACCTTTTTTTTTATTTGTATCTAGCCATGTAGTTTATGTTTGCCTTTCTTCTATTATTAACTAGTTTGAGATATGTGCACTAGGATAGGATACGCATTGTCTTCTTTCAAGTAGCTATGTTCGCTAGGGGAAAGCCATAAAGAAAAAAATATTATCATGTGAACTTTTGCAAGTGCTAGCTAAATAGTTTTTCCAATGAACATAAATCATTATCATGCTTCAATGTGATTTTATACTTGCGTACAAAACTTTAATTTCTTAGATTGTTGATTCATGTAATTTCTATCATAATGCCATAATGATAGCACCTAATACTATTTTAATGTTACTATTTTTATTTATTTTATATTTTATTTGTTGTTATTATTTTATCATTTTAAATTATAAATATGTGTGAATTTTATAGGGTATGAGGATTACTATATGCGTACGACTGAAAACTCTAAATTAGTGTCATTGACCTCAAAATTTAAAAATAAAATTAAGGTTGTGAAAACCATAACATATATTGAACCAGAATAAGTAAAGTTCAAGGTTCAGTTGTTCAACTGTGGTTGATCTGAGAGTTAAATCGGATGACGTAATAAATATTTAAATTTTTTTAATATAATTTAAATAATAGAACAATGATACATTAATATAATTTTTATTCATTTAATAAATAATATTTTAATTTAAGACAATACTTTTGAATATTTTGAATAATACTCTAAATAAAAAATTGAAGACATGATATTTTATATTTTTTTAATTTAAATATTTTATTTTTGGCCATCCGATCAAAATCAAAAGGCTAAAATTCAATAATATTTGAACTATCCACGTCTTTAAAAACTAGACTGCTTCACTGGTCCTTCAGTTCAACCCCATTATGTCTTGTTCAATCCCAATTTTATGCATAAATGATTTTGAGCTTGAACATAACCGGTTGAATGAACAGTTCACGATCCAGTCTGGTTCGGTTTTTAAGACATTGCAAAAATCTATTAAAAAAATAAAAAAATATCAAAAAGGCTAAAAATCACATGGAAGACATGACAAACTCACATTTAGAGAATGCCCTGCCTAAAACACTCAGGAACATTGTCAATCTATTGGTAGATGAGGTACAATAGAATTACAATAGGTCTACATTGAGGCAAAAAAAATTGAATTCAAAGAGGCTATTATCCAAATGGTCTGAAATTCTTAGTGGAGGGTCACGTATAGAAGACCCAAATTTACACATTATATATTTTTTTAGAAATATGTATAAACATTAAATATAACAATGTCTCTGACGATGTTGTTAAACTGATGTTGTTTTTTTTTTGAAAAATAAGACAAAAATTTGGCTATATCCAAATGGTCTGTTTGGGGCAGCTTATAAGTGCGGGCGGCGTTTTGCAAACGTCGCGGTACTGTTTGGTTCCTGCGTTCGGAGAAGCGTTTTTTATTTTTTGAAGAGACGGGGGCCGCGGGGTCTACCTCGCGGCCGGCGTCTTAGATTCGCGTTCGACGATTCTTTCCTCTCGTGCCCCTTTCGTCCGTCTCCTCCTCTCTCTTGCCCGATCGCAGTATTGCCCTTGCTCCTCCCTCGCAAATTTTTGGCTTTTCTACGATCTATGTCGTCTATTTCTGCCACCTCCCTCGGCTCTCTCCTCTCCAGTTCTATTTGCCTCACATTTTCATTTTTGTCCGTTAAAGAGTGAATTAAAAATCTGATTTTGTCTTCCTGCAATTCATTTGGTTATAATTTATTAGTAAATTGTTGAAGATCCCATTGTTGTTGTTACTGGAGCTTCTAGAGCAATTGGAAAAGCAGTGGCTTTCGCATTGGGTAAATCTTGGTGTAAGGTAAGTAAATTGTTGAATATTTATGCTGCAGTGGGCCAATACTCTTCAAGTTAATTCTTTTAGTAGTTGGCGGTTCCAGAGAGTTGCGCAGCTCCTCTATTTTCTTTTGTATAAGAGATATGGGAGTTTATAAAATATTATCACAGTTCTTGGCTTGGGCTGAAGAAGAAAGTTTCTAGCTAGAACAAGTTAATATATCTAGTTGCAGAATCTGTAATGAAGATTGTCGCATAGCTGGTTTGATTCAGTTACGTTCTTCTGAGCTTTAATTAGTTGTTCGTTAAAGTTCAATTCAATGGCCATGACAGGCAATGTGGTTATAGATATTGAAGCCCGAAGCATCAACTTCCTGATAAATGTTGTGGGAGTTCTATAGGAAGCAACTTTCTTTAACATGACAAAATAGCCTTTGCATTGTTCATATGGCATTATCTGTGATGCAAGGTGTTGCATGCTTCAAAATTCTTAATATTGCATATTGAATTTGACTCCTACCTGTATCATATTCATGGAAAATTTTATAAGGTGCAGTTGGTTGTATAAGATGCTGAACATGCGGAATTTAGCTTCCTCCAGATTGGTTTGAGTTGTATAAGGTGCAGTTGGTTGCAGTATTTATTTCTTTTAACTTGGACGAGGCTCTCCTAGTATTTATCTGCTTTGCAGGGAACTATTACAAATTCTTCTACATGCCCCATTTGATTGCTTCTAAACAGGAAACATAATTATGCATTCTATTTGGTTGGATGTAAATGAAGTGGTTTATTTCTTTTTTTGTTGATTGCCACTGAGGCGATTTATAGATATGACTGAGAAAATAAATTCATATGCATTATGAGTTGGGCAAGCACTTGGGATGGGTTGTTTTATTATCGGTATTTTGTAGCAGTTTGAACATTTTTCTACCTGATATTATGTTTTCTGTTGCTAGAATTTATTTTTTTAAATAACAATTTTTAGGTGGTATGTATGTGTCGAATGAGTCTGAAATGGGCTAATTGGTTCTAAAATAGCTGAGGGGTAGACATTACAACTTTTGTGTGCCAGTTTTTTCATTTAACTTAAAAAATCTGCAAATAAGCTGTTTACAAAACGCGCAAACCAAACAGTTAAACAACTTATCCAAAACAGGGGCAGATTGGTCATTTATCCAGAATCAGCTGTTATCCAAACGCACAAACCAAACAGTCAGTCAGCTTATCCGGATCAGCTGGTCATCAGCAGATTATCAGAATAAGCTGCTTATCAGCATAAGTTGGATAAGCTGCAGCTGCCCCAAACAGACCCTTAGTCAAATACTTTCCAACTTCTAAAACTACCAAACTTATGAATGAAAAAACCTCACTCACCCAATTAGACAATGAATCTATCTATGAATTGTAAGAGAAATTTAAGGAGTATTGAAGAAATGACCATATAATGCCCTATCTGATTAACTTACTATTTATAATTTTTATAATAGACTGATGTGATCTATGAGATCTATCATTGATGTTTCAATAGGAAGGTGACATGTCTAGACCAATTGAAGCGGATCATTCATTAATATAGGAGATGGTAACCAATAAATGACTTGACTGAATCATGCATAAGCATTGCATTTTTATCAAATGCCATTGTCTGGAGAGTAATGGTATATCATAAATCGCTTTACATATAAATTTACTTACCTTAATTTTAATAACTTACCAATTTGAATGTAATCCAATTTTATAGCTTTAGTTCATTTTAGTGTTAGAGAATTAATTCTAGCAACTTTTTTTTGTAGTCATAAGGTAGTTTGAGGTAGGTAGAGACCGATAAGCTCGAGGAGCTATGTAGTGGAATGCGGTGGTTACGCTACTTCTAAGATATAACACAGAGGAAGACTCTAGAACCATGTATCAATGAGCTCCACCGCATACCCAAGTGGATCTCAGATCATCCAAGTTGGTTTTTTTTGGGTCTTCCATGTACACAATTCTACCATCTCTGACAAATTAGAACTAATAATTGTATAATTTGTAATAGAGATGACCACATGAAGGCATCCCAACATAGTCGTTGTTTCTGCCGTTAGTATTTTTTGTGTTAGAACCACCTTGGTTGACACCAAATAGTGGCTATGCCACATCAGGACATTAGGTGAGGTTTTGGATGCCTATTGCTACATTATTTTTGGAAGAGTAACAATTTTGGATGCCCACCATTAATTAGTTCAATATTGTAGATGTAATTTTTTTATGTCATATTTTGTCCAATTTTTTAGTGTAACATAAAAAGAGGGTGTGTGTGAGCATATAGAAGACCCAAATTTAGACATTATATATTTTTTAGAAATATGTATAAACATTAAGTATAACAATGTCTTTGACGATGTTGTTAAGCTGATTTTGTTTTTTTTTTTGAAAATTAAGAAAAAAAATTGGCTATATTCACTTCCTTCGTGATCAATTACCACTTGTAATGACTTTGTCCAAAAAAAATTTAGCCAAATATTTCCCAACTTCTAAAACTACCAAACTTATGAATGAAAAAACCTCACTCACCCAATTAGACAATGAATCTATCTATGAATTGTAAGAGAAATTTAAGGAGTATTGAAGAAATGACCATATAATGCCCAATCTGATTAACTTATTATTTATAATTTTTATAATAGACTGATGTGAACTATGGGATCTATCATTGATGTTTCAATAGGAGGGTGACATGTCTAGACCAATTGAAGTGAATCATTCATTAATATAGGAGATGGTAACCAATAAATGACTTGACTGAATCATGCATAAGCATTGCATTTTTATCAAATGCCATTGTCTGGAGAGTAATGGTATATCATAAATCGCTTTACATATAAATTTACTTACCTTAATTTTAATAACTTACCAATTTGAATGTAATCCAATTTTATAGCTTTAGTTCATTTTAGTGTTAGAGAATTAATTCTAGCAACTTTTTTTTGTAGTCATAAGGTAGTTTGAGGTAGGTAGAGACCGATAAGCTCGAGGAGCTATGTAGTGGAATGCGGTGGTGTTGACCTCATTTTTGGTTGAGGTCTAGAAAACTTCTTTAGTAGCCTAGGTCTAGCCATAGGACTTTCCTATTGACTAGTCTTAGAAAATGTAGGTAGAGACCGATAAGCTCGAGGAGCTATGTAGTGGAATGCAGTGGTTAGACTACTTCTAAGATATAACACAGAGGAAGACTTTAGAACTATGTATCAATGAGCTCCACCACATACCCAAGTTGATCTCAGATCATCCAAGTTGGTTTCTTTTGGGTCTTCCATGTACACAATTCTACCATCTCTGACAAATTAGAACTAATAATTGTATAATTTGTAATAGAGATGACCACATGAAGGCATCCCAACATAGTCGTTGTTTATGCCGTTAATATTTTTTGTGTTAGAACCACCTTGGTTGACACCAAATAGTGGCTATGCCACATCAGGACATTAGGTGAGGTTTTGGATGCCTATTGCTACATTATTTTTGGAAGAGTAACAATTTTGGATGCCCACCATTAATTAGTTCAATATTGTAGATGTAATTTTTTTATGTCATATTTTGTCCAATTTTTTAGTGTAACATAAAAAGAGGGTGTGTGTGAGCATATAGAGTAGTAAATAGTAACATTATTTACAAGATATACACAACATGCTCTAGATTACTAGACTTTAGTTAGTAGTGTAATATCATTTAGATAATGCTGTAAGCAGTAACACAACATATTTATACATCATATGAGAGTAATATGATATATATTTTTTCATTGACTTTTCCGATGTTTTAGATTTTATCTTTATTATATTTATGTTTTATTTCACATCAGTATTATTATTTATTATGATTCATTTCATTAAAAACTAGTTAGTAGTGTAAAATCATTTAGACAATGCTGTAAGCAGTAACACAACATATTTATACATTATATGAGAGTAATATGATATATATTTTTTCATTGAATTTTCCGATGTTTTAGACTTTATCTTTATTATATTTATGTTTTATATCACATCAGTATTATTATTTATTATGATTCATTTCATTAAAAAATTTGACAAAATTATAAAAAAATCATATTAATATTTATTACTAATAATAAAAATAATATATATAAATTATTTCTTCAAATAAAGCATTATGTTTTTAACTTAAATGGCAAAAATTTTCAATAAATTACTCCTTTTATTTTAAAAAAATCATTTATTTTACCAATTTTTTAAAAATAAATTCATAATTATGCACAATAAATTAATATATAATTATATATATTTTTAAATTTTTGAATATAAAACTCTTATCTACATATAAAACTCCTAAAATCTAATTATATGATTTTAAAAAATAAAATTTTTTATTGTCGGCTCCAATTTGAGAGAACCATTTTTGTCGATTTTTAATATTTTTAAAAATATTAATTAGTTAAAATTAATTTGCTATACGTGGGAAAAGAGCGTCATTTAAGTGTAGCATTAACGTTAGTTGGGGGTGGGCCAACACTTCCTTTGCTTTATTGCTACAGTGCCCTCTCTCATTTCAGTCCCACTCTCACTCTGCCTCTGCTCTGCCGTAAGGTAGCATCATCCCTTTCTTACTGCAGATCTCGGAGCTACATTTCGTCCCCCATTATCTCGTTCTGGCTGGCTGAGGGCTTCTATCAGGTTTTTTGCACCAAAATGTTGGACGGGGAGTTGTGGAAAATCTAATCCTTGGTGGATCTCACTGGTAAGCTTCAGATCTGGGAGCTCTATGTCCCTTTATTATGTTTTTCAATTCTAGCATTTACGGCTGATCTGTTTTGCTTTGCCTGGCATCGATATAGTTGGATTTCCTTGGATACATTGAGATTTTGGTGCCGGATTCAAACTCGCATGTATGGATCTTGATTTAGAGAAGGCCGATTGGGTTGATGATGAAGCTTTGTTAGGTTGAGCAGTGTTTCTTTACTTGAAATGCCGTGAAATTAGATTTTTGAAAAGTTGAAGTTTACCGAGGAATTTGTAGTACTATTTGTGATGATAAAAACTTGATTCCTGTTCTTTAAAAAAAATAAAATAAAGTCTTAGGTATGGTGCTAGCACCCAGTTCTGAAGAACATTGGTTAGCTATGAAGCATTTGGAAAATTTATGCTCAAATTGTATGTGTATGAGAAGTTTTTTACTTCATTTTACTTCTTTTTTTTTTGACATTAAGTACAAAAATGTAATCAGAAGCTAAAAAAAAAGGGCATTTGTGGATACGTAGTACGATACATAATATCATACACTAAAGGAAAGAAAACTAGTTATGATATAATGTTTACTACTTCGATTTTATGCAATGGATATGGATTGTTTCAGGTTCCAGAGTACAAGCAAAATTCATATTTATTAACTAGCTGTTCTGAAATGGGGAAATCTCCGGGGAAATGGATCAAAACTTTGCTTTTTGGGAAGAAAGCAACTAGATCCAACTTATCCAAAGGAAGGGAGGCCTCGGTATGAAGTTCTTTTCTGATGCTTTTTCTCTGAGAATGCATTCCATTTCCTTTTCTTTCTATTGAGCTCTGGTCTCACCATGTTCTTCTCATTTTATAGAGAATTAATTTTGTTTGCTCTTGAAGTTATAACTACTTGCTAGTTACTCATATAAGCTATCTGTTTACTACATTTTCAGATTATTCCACTAACAACAACAACAACAAACCTTTGTCCCACAAACCTTCAGGCTACATTTTCAGATTTTCTAACTTGGTCAATCAAAATTTGCCGGTTCTTAATGAAATGCAGTCTTCAAATCTCATGTTAAGATGGGTTTGTTAAGTGCATACTGTTCACCTACTTTAGAGTTGCTGCTTTAATGTATGGAGTGGCCTCTCAATTTTTGAACTTTTCTCTCCTTGTTTAAGTTCATCTATATCTTGCTTAGCTAGAAGGGTGTACAATTTGGATACAAGTTATTTTTAATTTTAATCTATGCCACTAGCATTTCAAGTTTCAATTTTGAATTTTGGATTTATTCAAGCTAAATAAATGAATGCTATTTTAGGTTTTGATTTTTATAAACATATGCTGAGCTATTGAGTACATGATGTTTTTAGGACATTAGAAATCTAATGCTAAATCTAGTCCTTCTAACGCTTTTTGGCTAGTCAGTTTAGTTTTTTTTTGGAAGAGCTCTCTAACTTCTATGTGCATTGAGTTTCTCATTTTTTTTGTGGGATGATTTCTCTATTTTCTTTGTTAGATGAGCTCTTTGGGCTCTTTGTAGGACAAGTTCCCCGTTCTTTGCAAGACAAGCTGCCCGTGCTCATTGTGGGATGAGTTCTAGTTTATTCAATGCTTCATATAAGTTTTAAAACATACAAATTGTTGAATTTAAATGACGAGTTCTCTTGTCCTAAGTTCAATGACAAAATTTTAGTACTAGTATAATATTTCCTTCTCCTATGAAAAGACAAGAAAATACATTGAACTAGTTCAATTCAAAATTTGGAAGATTATAAAGTTTAAATGAACAATATCATTTTTTATTTGATTTCACAATAGGCTTTCTCAAGATGGTCCGAAAGGTTTGTGTGGCTTGTATTGAGGCTGTTTTGTTTGTTCTTTTCTCTTTGTTTTGCCAAATTTTCTAAATGTTAGTCCTGGTTGGCGAGGAAAAATGTCACGACTCGGCCTAGAGCTTGGAATTAATCAATGCGAGAATATATTGTCGGACGGTAACAATTAAAATTTTTTTATATTCATTTATAACTAACATGTAACAAATGAAAGAGCCACTAAAAAAAGAATTAAAATAGTATAGTTAAATTTTACCTCATTTTTGGTTGGCCGTGTCTTCCATAAATATTTTTTCTTTTATTGTTTATCTTTTAAATAAATGAATTAAAGCAATACAGTTAAGTTTTACCTAATTTCTGCTTGACCACATTTTCTATAAACATTTTCTCTTATATTGTTCATTTTTTAATAAATTAATTAAACCTGAAAAGTTATTTAAAACAACAATAAACTAAACAAAGCTAGTGAATACTCATACTTCTAAACTATAGTAATTCAATAAAAAAGGGAGACAATATGCATGTCAATTAAACAATATAAAAACATGTAAGGGTATTTGATGGGTTGTACTATTTAATATGATCATTCAAATTGATTTTAAACATTCACTGCCTCTTACTATATCGTTTACATCTCAATATCCTTTTTAATCGATGTACGAGCTTCACAGTAACTTTGTCTAAAAATTGAACCACTTATGATTCTTCAACATAAATATCTTTTCCCTCACTAGTGCTATAAATGGGTGCTTCATCATAGTTATGCATGCACATGCAAGCAATCAAAATATTAAATCTCTTTTTTATCGTATCATTCAATAACCTGAACTATGCATGTAAATAACAGTGACATGTATGATATGGTTAAAATGAAATTAAAGAGCATTAAAATCTAAGCCAGTCGTGGAACGAATCAAACATGGAAGGAATCAATGTTACTATAGTTTGAAAAGTATAAGTACTCACATCGCTTAGCTTGCTTGACACAGATTCCTTAACTACCCACCTTCTATACCCAATTGTCTAACATTTTTTTAATTAAATATTAATTATAAATTAAGAAAATTAAACTTTAATTAAAGCATATCTTATCTTTTAAAATGATTCGATCCTTGATCTTGCAATTATCTCTCCCTTACTCAATTATGTCCTAATTTCAGATACATCTATTAAGATTTAAATGATGAAATATTCATATAAGATTCATTGATTAAATTAGTAAAACAACTTACCTTTAATAAAAAATTTGGGTTTTGCTAGACTTTCACTCTCCATTTCACACCTGCAACTCTTCCTCTTTCATCGTGATAGATGCTCGTGTCACAGAATGCCCTCGAATTCAGGACTTCATAGTTTATATCCTATTTCAAATAAATATTATTAACCTATTAATTAAATAAATATATACTCATATACACAATTATTCATATAATAGTATATGTTAACTTATTAATTCATTAAACTTACCTTTTTTATAATATTCAGCCTCTGACGTAGCTCACGCACGCTTGAGTTTCCCCCTTTTCCTTTTGTCTCTGCACGCGAGTATCATGTACAAAGGGTCTCCTTATTTCCTTCCGGTCTGCACGCGAACACCATGAGACCTCTTACGCACTGGTGGAGCCCTTGTCGCACAGGAAACCCTCGACGTCGTCTCCTCCTTCACACACGACAGCTTGACTGTTCTTCCTGCCCTTCTTTTCTTCCTCTACATGCGAGGGACTAGGTTTCAAGTCTTTTTCTTTACTTCACATTTGACTTGGTTGACGATCACACGTGCAGGTAAACCTTCAATCTCCTCCTCCCATGAAGTTGTTTACATTGTAGCAATGTGTGTAGGCTTCAATAGGTTTGCACACAACCTGTCTTCCTCTTCTTCTTCTTTCTTCCGTCTCCTCGCTCTCTCGACTCTTGGGCATTTCTATCGTTACAATGGTGCGCAAGAGTTGCTCATCCTATAATAAGAAGCTGTTGAAATATCGCGATCGAACCGACACAACTCATAAAATTTATTTTATTTTATTACTTTTTATTTCATATTTTAGTTATTAGAATCTCCCCTCATAACAATTTCGTCCTCAAAATTTATAAATATACTCTAAGCCTCAAATCACTTATCTTTAAGTAAAACTTTAATCATCCATAAAATTTAGAAAGTTTAAATCTCTTTCAACAAGATGAAACATGGATATAAATATACAAAGGTTTGATATAATATTACTCAACTAAATTTCCCCCATCAACTGAAACAAGGTAACATTACATTTGAAGCGAGTTAACATAAAAAAAACACTACTCGTCTTTTGATAAAGATATACATTAGAATAACACTCCCATAGCATATGATGAAACATAACACTCATCAATCCTTGGCAACATCAACATCAACAGTAGATTCTTCAGGCTCTCTATTAGTAAGAGAATTAACTTGAGGTTGAACTGACTGTACTGATTGAACTTGAGTAGGAGCTGAAGCGATAGACTCTATCCTTATTTGCGTACCAGCAGTCTCCTGTGAAGGAGCTCCAACTATTTTCTATTCTTCTGACGTTTTTCAAACATATGAAGGGCAATATCTAGCTATATGATCAGGCTGCTGACACCAATAACATGTATGAGAGCCCATCAAATATTCACCTTTATACTTTTTTCCACATTTGACACAATTAACTACGGTACTATGAGAAGTACCACCACTGAATCTTTTTGAACTGAATTTGGGCTTCTTCATATTGAATCAACACTCTTACTCTTGTGTGCCTTTATGACTAAGTTGAAATTTAAACTCTACTCGTCTAGTCCACTCTACTAATACTGAATAGTCATTGATCTCCAAAGACACCAACGGTTGTCTGATCGAATCCTTTAATCCCAAAACGAATCCGTAAGACTTCTCTTTTGCAGTAGCTATTAGTTGTGGAGCATACCTTGACAGTGCGGTGAATTTTGTTTCATACTGCATAACAAACTTCTTTCCTTGTGCCAATTTGATGAATTTGTCTTGCATCTGTCTTCGAGCAGATATGAAACAAACCATTATCTGAAAAGTTCAACAAAATCCTTCCAATTTATCATCATGCTGGTTATGTCCCCTAACTTGTCTTGACGCTGTCCACACCACCGCCTTTTAGCTTCTCAATTTAGCACAAATGTAGCTAAAGATACTCTTATTTTCTTTAGGCCACACCATGCTATCTAATATTTTCTCTATCCTCATCAACCAGATTTCCGCTTCAATCGGATCTTCAGTTCCCTTGAACAAATGTGGACACAAACCTTGAAATATTTTTAGGTACTTATCCACAATAATAGTCTCACTCCCACTAGACTGTAATATAGACTTCTGAATCAGCTGAGTCAAGACAACGTTCATCTAAGTCTGAATATTCGTATTAACATTAACGGCCGTGGTACTTCTTCATTTTCTACCACATTCATCTCTTTTTAAATCTCGGGTGCATCCATTTGCCTAAATTACAATAAGTATTTAATTAGTATTAATTTACATTTTCACTTTTATTATCATTAAAATGTTCTCGTAATTATTCTATTGCCTCTTTCATCACATTGTATTAATTAATCCTAAATCTTCTTCTAATATCACTTTTTTCATGGTCTGACCCGGTGTTTAGAATTAACTAAAGTAGGAACAGATTATCGGATAGTGAAAATTAATAATTTTTTATATTCATTTAATATAACTAACATCTAACAAATGAAAGAGCCACTAAAAAAATGAATTGAAATAATACAATTCACTCTCCACTTCACGCCCACAACTCTTCTTTCCTTGTAATGGAAGTTTGCATCACTAAACACTCTACAATTCGGGTCTTCATACTTTAAATCCTCTTTCAAGTAACTTTTATTAACACATTAATTAAATAAATATATAACACAATTATTCATATAATAGTATATATTAACTTTTTAAATTATTAAAATTACTCTTTTTATAATATTTGGCCTCTGACCTAGCTCACGTACACTCGAGTTTCCTCCTTTTCTTTCGGTCTCTGAAGTGTCTCGTTTGTAATAATCAATTTTTAAAAAGTCGGGTAAATTTTTTCGCAATCTAAAATATATCCCAAATTTCAGTTTCCTGATTTTTCAACCGAATTAATTTTATAAAATTCCACGTATTAAATCAAGTAATTTGATATATAATACTATATATAAATTATGAATGAATTGAAAGTTATAAAAATCAAAGATTATAAGCTAATTAAACCTTAATTATCCCTTTAAATACTCCTTCCTGATACCCCCTCACTGTTCTTAACCGACCTCACATATGATATTTAGCTTGTGATGCGTCAAATTTAGGGGACAGAGCTTCACAATTCCTCTCCCCCTCTCAATTTCGTTTGTACGACTCTCCCTCCTCTGTCATCCTCGGCAGAAGCTCTTGTGAAGAGCTGCAATCGCAGCTCAACCTGCAGGCACGAAGAGAAGGGGCGAGCGATACCTGGGAAGCCGCACGACATGCAGTAAGTCGCGTCCCACTCCCTCTTCCTTCTCCGAATACTTTCCTCGTTTCACCTCCTTCCTCATGTCGTTTTGGTTGTGGTATATATAAAATAAAATAGAACGATTGACAACGAAGTGAAAATTATAACGAGAAAATTCACACCAGAAAACAATAATACCGCGGAACACACAAATTTATGTGGTTCGACAAATTACTTACATCAACGGAGTTGTAGAGGATTTTACTACTTGAGGAATTTGTACCAGTCGATCGTATTGACTTATAAGAGGGATCTCTTTCTTTCTTTCTGTCTCTTCTCTCTCTGCACCGAGATACATCGAAGAAGATAAACTTACAAGTGAAATAAACTCAATTTCTCTTTTGTCACAAACCACCAAGAAGAAGCTAAAGGAGAACAATTTTCTTTTTCTTTCTTCTTCATTCTACCGTAATGAACTATTGCTTGCACTTCACTTCCTCTATCCCGAGGAAGCCCGGAGAAGAACACAAAAAGGCCGTGCTTTAATCTAAAGGAAAGCCGTGCGATACCTTCCTTCTTTCTACCGCCGAAGAAAAAGCCTTGGAGAGCGATACTTGATCCCGATTCTTCAATAAAGATGTAAGATGCGATGTATGCGATTATATGTTTAATTTCTTTAATAGTTATTTTTAATTTGCAACAGAGTCAAAAACTTGATCCAAAACAAAAAGAAGGTAAATTTTTCACTGTGAAGCAAACAAGAATACAATTATAATATTTAAATATGAGATACTACGCAAGTACACGTATCATTATCAAGTAATATAAAACTTTTTAATTAAGCACCGATTGTCGAATCCACAGGGAGAATAACAATATGCACTTTAGAAATTTAGAAATTTTAGATGATAAAAATCTATTTCGCAAAATATTCTTACTTGAACTTAAGATGCTATAATCAGAATGAAAATTCGATTCTTTTTGTAATTTTTGTTTTATGTAAATAAGTTAAGCAACTAATTAACTTAACTAACTACTTACAAGATGAAGAGTATATAAATAAAATATCTTTTTTCTTATCTTGAATCAGTAATAAATATAAAAATTATGTTGTGAATATATGCTAAATGTGTTGTACCAAATATGAACAATTATATTTTTTACCCTTACTAGAGATGCTATAAAGAACATTGACTAATCTATAATTTGAATAGTCTTGAAGACCGGTTAGGTAGGGAAGATACCAACTTTCACTCTAAAGTTCCTTCTTCTCTCTCCACCTGAGAAATAACATCTCGTATCAAAACCTAAAACTATAAATCAAATTGGGGGCTTTGACGTGTCACTATAAAGTTCTCTCACCATTGAAAAATTTATTTTCTTATTTATTTGCACTCAATCTCATAAACTACATTCTCATTCATGAAATCAATATGTGATTTTAACCATTGGTTGACTGAGACAATACCATATCGAATCTTCCATGTTCTCACAACAGATATTAACATCTTAATTGTCCAAATTAAGAGGTAAATGAAGTGTGAGGTTTCAAATCATCACAAATTCTTTCAACATTAAAGCCTAATACTTCACACATCTCTTAAATACTTAATCACTAATCATTTTAAGGAAAAAATGTAAAGAAAATTACTTAGAATTCATGTAGAAAACACAACCACATATGAGTTTAAATGTAAAAATTATGCACAAAACAAGAAATTTAGATTAAAACCAAACGTAGTCACAAAGATAAACACTTATCTCAAATCCTCTCCACCAAATGTCTTGAAGTTCCTTTGAATTTTCTTTCTTTACTCACAATACAAACTAACATTCAAAATAAAAAGAAAGTGGCCGGGGGTGGCGGTTACTTGGATGAATGATGACCGTAAAATCTGATAGGTGATTGGCCTTTTTTCGTGGATAATCTAAGTTTTTTCTTATAAAAATCCAAGGAATAGGTGATTGGCCTTTTTTCGTGGATAATCTATGTTTTTTCTTATAAAAATCCAAGGGTTGCCTTGGCGTCTCTTCAAAAAGGTGTCTCCATTTAATGAATCTTTTACAATTTGCTTTCTAAAAAGCCAATTGAATGAATTTTCGTATTCATGAGATATTTCTCACGTTTTTACCAAGGGTTGCTTTAAACTCCTCTTCAAAATAAATTTAAATTCAATGAATCATCAAATAACTACTTCTGGCGCTTAGGCGCGGGGTACTTGGTGCTTAGGCGCGGCTATCTAGCGCTTAGGCTCTTTAATTCATTTTTGCTCCAAATTTGATTAATTTTAACTTATTTTAGTATTTTTCCATCTATTTGATTGTATCTGAAAGAAAAACACAAAATATCTTTCATTAAAGCTCAATATCTAAAAAAAAATAGGTATAAAAATGTGTATAAAAATAATATATATTTTAAGCGTATCAATACTCATCTCGCTCGAATCACACACACAACTGTTCGCCTGTTTGCGACTTAAAGGAACAGGGCAACATGAAGGGAGGCATCGTTTCGCGAACCAGGAGGTTGGAGCAATTTGCGAAAACTGCAGGGTCATAGTCGCGACCTTTCGAGATCGGGAGCAAGGCGATGGGGGAGGTTTCCTATCAAGCTCCAGCTAACAAATCTCTCACTTGGAGACCGATACACTGACTACAACGTCATCTTCCTCGAACTGATATCCTTCACTGAGTGCGACACATTTTTCCTTCAAACTTGAATCATCTATCTCTGCAACTCAAAACCCCTGTCTTCACACCAGAAGACCAATTGAAGCTGCAGACAATTTCAGTTTCTCAAGAGTAACACTCTTAGTCAACATATCAACATGGTCCACATAGCCTTGCAACTCCATGTTATTGCCTAAGTTACTCTTGTCTCTGAGTACAACTCCCACTGCATTGACAATATCCAGCCTCTATTGAAAGCCTTTTTCAACAAATCCAGCCTTATATCTCTTACTGTCATCATACTCAGTCTTCACCCGGTACACTCACTTGTTGTGTAATGTCTTTTTTCATGGTAGAAATTTTGTCAGCTCCTATTTGCTCGAATTTTCATTTTGCAAGATTTCTTCATAGTTCTGTAATTCTTCACTATCTATCTGTGGAACAATAGGAATAGGTGCCTCGGACCCACTCTCTACCACATTCAACGCTTCTCCATCTGCTAGACATGCTTTCCTAAAGTCACCTGTAACTTAATTTCGCATCAATTCCCGATGGAATGTTGTATGGAAAGAAACCTCTGAATCCTTATCCAGTTATCAACAGAACTATGAACTGCTAGCAGTAGTGCATCCTGTACTTCTTCAAATACCACATTTGCACTATCATTCTTCATTTTCTTGGGATTCCTGCAGTTCGTCTTTATGTGGTCAGACTTGCCACAATTACAGCAGGTTGCTTGCTGGTCAGACTTTGATTTTGATCTCCCTCTATTTGAGTTCCTGTCCAGTGTTCTCCATCTGAAATTAACATTCAGTTCCGAACTCGAACCTGAGATATCGCTAGAATCTTTCCTGCATACCTTCTCAGCCAAATCAAATCATGAATATCATCATATTTCAGTTTCGATTTACCTGCAGAACTGCTAACTGTCATCCTCATGATTTCTCAACTATTTGACAACAATGCCAACGATATCAACGCACGTATCTCATTATCAAAATTAATTTTAACAAACGACAATTGATTTGTGATAGTATTGAAATCATTCAGGTGTTGAATAACAGAAACGTCTTCCGCTATCTTCAAATTGAATAACTACTTTATCAGATATACCTTGTTATTCACCGATGATTTTTCATACATACCTGATAAGGCTGCCATGAGATTTGCAGTCGTCTTTTCCTTGACGACATTGTGTGCAACGGACCTCGATAGGGCAATCGAATAACCCAAGAACCTGTCGATCCAACAAATTTCATTTAGCCTCATAAATCCTTTCAGATTTTTTTCCCAATAATGGAAGATGTAGTTTCTTTCCATAGAGGTAGTCATCTATCTGCATTCTTTAGTAACCAAAATCTGTGCCATCAAACTTCTCGATCCCTAAAACCTTCACTTCATTTGCAGCTATCGTCTTTCCTCAGATTCGAAATAAGGCTCTCTCTGATACCAGTTGTTGTGGTATATATAAAATAAAGTGGAAAGATGGACGGCAAAGTGAAAAATAGAACGAGAAAATTGACATAAAAAAATAGTAACACAACGGAACACACAGATTTACGTGGTTCGACAAATTGTCTACATCCACGGAGTTGCAGAGGATTTTACTACTTGAGGAATTTACATCAGTTGATCGTCTCGACTTACAAGAGGAATCTCTCACTTCCTTGCTCTCTCTTCTTCTCTCTCTACACCGAGATACATCGAAGAATATAAAATTACAAGAGAAATAAAATCAATTTTTCTTCTGCCACAAGCCACTAAGAAGAAACAAGGGAGAACAATCTTCTTCTTCTTCTTTCTTTTTCCTTCTACCGCAATGAACTATTGCTTGCACTTCTCTTCCTCTATTCGAGGAAACCCGAAGAACACAATAAGGCCGTGCTTTAATCTGAAGGAGAGCCGTGCGATACCTTCCTTCCTCTTTCTATCGCGGAAGAAGAAGCCTTGGAGAGCGATACTCCTCTCGCTCGAACCACACGCACATGAACAAACGTTCGCTTGTTCGCGACTTAAAGGAATAGGGCGACATGAAGGGAGGCGTCGTTTCGCAAACCAGGAGGCAGGAGCAGTTCGTGAAACAACACCTGCCTCCCGTCTCTCTCTTGCGCGAAACAGGACCCGCCCTCTGTTTTTTGAGAAGTAGTCGCTCCCGCCTCTACTGTTTTTGTGAAACCGTAAGATCGCGAAAGGTTTCCCTCTCCCCTTTGGTATTGCTTCGGTGTTCTGCTCACGAGCAAAGGAGAAAGGGGTTAGCATGCTTCTCCCCTTGAGTTGATTTCTGTGAACAACAGGTGGTTTCCTGTGGTCTTCTTCTTTGGCCTAAGGAGAGAGAGAGAGAGAGAGAGGAAGAGAGAGGAAGGAAGCGAGAGACTTTATTTTGTAAGTCAAGGCGAACAACGATTTGTAATTCCTCAAGTAATAAAATCCTCTGCAACACCGTGGATGTAAGCAAAAATTTGCCGAACCACGTAAATCTGTGTGTTCCGTTGTTCTTTTCTGGTGTGAATTTTCTCGTTCAATTTTACGTTTCATCGTTGATCGTTCTATTTCAATATACCACAACAGTTCTTCTCGGCTTTAAGGAATCCATGTCTCTAGCATTGTAGCTGAGTTGCGTAGAGGAGGCGAGCGGCCCGCACAGAGCTGCAAATTTCATGTTAGGGACCCGAGACGAAATTGGGAAGTGATAATTCTTATTTCACACTATTTGAGATATTCCTTTTCTTCCTCACATTTAGTTTGATATTTGCCTCGTTTTATATGCATTATTCATTTTTGGTAGCCGTCAGAAGTTCCAAAATTGTGTCGTAAGTGTCATAAATGGCTTATGAGTTTCCATAAAGGGATTCCAACATGAATTCAAGAGGGTTAAGTGGGAGTAAGCAAAGTTAAGAAGAAGAAAGAAGAAGATTAGGCAACTTTGGAGAAGGGCTTGTTGCTGAGAAGGCTGTTGAACATATGTTTTAGCAAATCAATTATGTTTATGTTTAATCACTCTATGAACTATGATATTCTGAATTTCTAAGTCGTTTAAGATTTCAGATTGTTTACCTATTACGGTGAGCTTTAGGAGAGCGTGTGGAAAACTCATTGCAGGTCGACTTCGCTAATTCATGTAATTTAATTTTATGCTAATTAAGTAAAATAATTTAGTTAACAAAAATTGCTTGAATTTTAAGGTTTGATATTATGTTTCATAGATTGTTAAGATCAATTGCTAAGATCAACTTAAAGGTTATCCATCATTCAACTAATTATTGAAGTTGGCATGACATATGTTGTGAGTAATCACATTTTTTAAATATCAACTATCATTTTTATTTTAAAATATATGTTGATTACATGTATGCTGCAGTTTAGTGAGACTTATATTACAGTAGATTCTTCATATTGTATATATGAAATATGTGCATAAAAGATATGTATATGATGCTTATGTATGATAGATATGATGTGTAAGATCGACATGATAGGAAAAATATGCATGATGAATACAGACAATGCAGAGTAACTACGCATGAAATAGATATATAAATGATATGAGAAATGTATTATGATAGTTGTACAGTAAAGTAAGAGTTAATATGTATGTTAGTGGATTGCATAATGATCTCAGAATAATGTATATACGCAGAATGAAATAACTTATATATGAATGATTGTATGTGCATGTTCAAAAGAAGATTTCACCCTCTAATGGTACAAACATAGGACGCCAGTGTACGCGCACGTGTAGGGCTTTTTTACCACCCCAGACAACTGTGATAGTTAGTTCACTAAGTCCTGTGCCGACGATATAATATCGTTCACGGGCGAGTAGAACATAGCTTTCCTCCTTCGACAATTATAATATTTATATTACTAATTGTTGTGCTGACGAGATAATATTGGTTATGGGCAGATAAGGGTTTTTCCACTCTAAAAAAATTGTAATATTTATATTACTAACCGTTGTGCCGACGGAAGCTAAAGAGAGTATTATCGACCAAGAGTGTGTTAGGTTTGTTGACGGTGATCTTCACAGAGAAGATGTGTATGCATTAATATAAATTAAATGCATTTAGAAGATTACTGTATGTTCATTTATAAAAAGGGTTATTGATATATGCATTAACATTTATTAGGTTGCTTATAATAACGTGAAAGATAAATATATTATAAGATTTCTTATAGACTAACATGTATATCGATTTTGTTTTATTGAGTTATTATAGTTTAGAAGTGTGGTTGCTCCTAAGTTATTTTGTATTGTTTTGTTTTGAACATTTGAACAAGGTGAATAGAAAATGAGCAAATATGTATGGAAGACGAGAACAACAAACATAAATGTACAAATTTCTACTTGTTAATTTTAATCGTTCTATTTAGCGGCTCTTTTATGTATTTGTTTGAATATTAAATTGTTAGTATTAGAATTAGAATAGCAGAGTTGTTTTTCACCATACGGACCAACGATGCTCTTCCTCTCGCAGCACTCACACAGTAAACCCTCGACGCCATCTCCTCCTTCACACGCGACGTAGCTCGATTGTTCTTCATGTCACTCCTCTTCTTCCTCTATACGCGAGCGGCTTGGGTTTGAGTCTTCTTCTTTACTTTACACTGTACTTGCTCGACGATCATGCGTGCGGGTAAAACTTCAATCTCCTCCCACGAAGTCGTTCACATCATAGCAATGTGCGTGGGATTTGGTAGGTTCGCAGACAATCTATTATCCTCTTCTTTCTTTTTCTTCTGTTTCCTCGCTCTCTCGATTCCTAGGCTTTCCTATCATGTCAATGGTTCACAAGAGTTGTCCGTCCCTTAATAAGATGTTGTTGAAACGCTTTGATCGATCCAACACAACTCAAAAAATTTAAGACTTCGTATTTTGTTTTTGTGACTGCTTTATAACTGAAATGAGTTAATTTGGTGGGCTTTTAAATACATTTTAGCTTTGATCATGTCATTTCTGATGGTGCGGGAGAGTTATTTTCTTTGTCATGTTCAAGTCGCTTTACATTGGGCAGTGACGAAATGTTGCCGTATATCTTTTGTAGCTTTTGAATGTCTGAGTAATTTGATGCATAAGCTTATACAATAAGATAATTTTATGTTAGTATGGCTTTTGACAAATTCTAATAACTCTATTTTTTTTTATCAATTAGAAACTGAATTTATGATTGGATAGACCCTTGTCAGAGGCCTTGAGTGAGTTCAGCCTGGTCAACTACAAGCTTAAGATTATTGACATAGAATCTGTTTGGAAATGGTAGTAAAACATTGAAGGGTTTTCCAAGCTCTTTGGAAATTATTAATAAAGCAATGAAGGGTTTTGCCATTGTTATACCTCATCAAAGAGAGCTTGCTAACAACATTCTCTATATTCTAGCAAATTGTTTGAAAAAAGAGAGCTTGCTAGCACTTGAACAGTCTCTATACGCTAGCAAATTATTTAAAAAATTCATTTAAATTCTACTAAGCTAGTGATGCTGACAAGAGCAAGTCTTGTGAACCTTTGTAGGGGTGCTTACTTGATTTTTGGGAAGATCAGTTGACAATTTACAATAAAACTTAATATAAGAAGATTTTTTATTCGAATTTAGTGACATGCTTAGTCTGGTCCATCTCTCCTCAACAAGATTTGAGAGTTGTTAGTTTTAACTTTGATGGTGGTTGAGCTTCTGCGATCTGAACTAAAAAATGATTGGTAGGCTGAGTAAAGAGTTTTTTGGGTTGTCGAGGATGAGGATATTCTAGACGGATTTTGAAGACTATGATGTTGTAAATTAACTGAAATATTTCCTTGGAGAGGATGAACTTGGGGAGCATCTTATTGTAAATGTTTTAAGATTCACTGGATCATTTTTGTCTATGAATTCTCCATTTTATTCAGTTAAAAAGAGATGAGTTCTTATTGCTCATCCTTTGAAGATCTCTTCGTGTAATCGGCATGCTCCAAAGCCCGACTTCTTGTTCTTGACATCTTCCTTAATCTTCACGCGATAGAGAATATTGGATCAAATTTTTTCTGTAGGATATACCGGACCTTTACTAACTATTATGGATGAAGCCTAATAGAAAAAAAAGAAAAATAGTAAAAAGAAGAGAGAAAGATAAACTAGAAGTAGAAGATCTAGGATTTTACTAGATCTTTATTTGAAAATACATGCTAATGTGTCCTATGTTGATCATAATGAATTTGACTTGGCCCATGATAGGTTAAGATTAAGGTTTTTGAACACAAAAATAGCTATATTTCTTCTTACACAAGTTACATAGTAGGGCTACAAAAATATATAAAATTTTCTAGTTGATAGTGTCAAAATTTTGAGAAAAATAGGCTGAAATCTGATTAAATTCGATTGGCTTTTTCCTTTGATTTCATTCCATTAAATAACGATCTTACAATTTATTTTAGGTACAAAATAAAATGCATATAATATATTTTAGGTAACTTAATAATACATATTCCTAATCTAAATATTCAACTAAAAGGGAAATAAATCAGAATAAAGATATTGGAAATAAAGAAGCTCCTAATTATAGAAAACTTCTAATTTAGCTGCCTGATTTTTGTCCTTCCTGATTGACATCCGCTCTCAAATTGATGCTAACTAATCAGAAAACATCAAATTGCTAACAAAAAGCTGATAACATTGTCGGGACAAAAAATTCTTAAGTTGCCGAAGTCGAGAGTGCCAAAGCCTCAAATTGCCGAAGCCTAAGAATGCTGAAGCCAAAGAGTGTCGAAGTCTGAAAGTGCCGAAGCCTGAGAGTACCGAAGCTCAGAGTGTCAAAGCCTGAGAGTGTTGAAGCTCGAGAGGCCGAAGCCTGAGAGGCCGAAGCCTGAGAGTGCCGAAGCCCGGGAGGTCGAAGCCTGAGATTGCCGAAGTCCAACAATGTCGAAGCCCAAAAGGCCGAAGCCTGAGAGTTCCGCAGCTTAAGAATGCCGAAGCCCAAAGCCGAAGCAATCGATAATGCCACAGAAACAACGATGTCTAGTGAAGAAGATCTGAATCAGACGAATGATGATACAAACATAATATCCCTTTTCAACCCAAGGATCTTTAATTCCCACAATGAATGGATTTTGCACTTTAGAATAAGTTGCATCTCTTGGAAAGAAGACCTACGACATTTATCTGCTTGTCGAACAAGTATGACTTATGACATTTATCAGCCTGTCGAACAATTCCGATCTTCTTCAAGATATACTTCAACTTGTTTTTTCAACAATGGGACATTGTGCCTTTCGAAACCTTTTCACGGAGTACCGTCCAACAGTGTGTGGAAGATAAGTAGCATCTGCAGGCGGAGCCAACCCCGAGGACGTTTTCGGCAGTGGGACCACAGGAGCAGCAACCACCATGGATGGGAATCAAGGCTCGTGGAGGAGGCGCAGTTGTGGCACTAGAGTAATCCTAGGCGGAAAAATGTGGTGCTCCAGATTTTACGTGAAATCTTGTAGGTAGCTCGATCGTAAGGGCTCTTCAAAACGAACCCCGGGCTCGATCCCATCTTGACGGCAGCGTTGCGGTACTTCTTTTTGAGACGACGTTGTTTCTCCGCTATCTGGTTCTTATTGAAATCGAACTGTAGCTGAGGCAGGATCTCGTTGAAGAAGGGTCCCGTGTTACGCTGGTAGTTTGCGTGTGTCATTCCCCTCTTCGACGTAAACTCCAAAATTCCCTGCAAGACCTTCATCTCGTCTGCCTGAGTCCACAACTTCTGAAACAACTGCCGGGATTCCTCTCCTCCGCTTGTATTGGCGATTTGACGATGGATGTGGTCGCTTATGCCGATCATTTCCTCGCTATTAGTGACTTCGTCGTCTCCTGCGGCGAGATCGTCCTCTCTGACGGAAGGCATGGTTGTGGTGCGGGGTTTTAGACAATGTAGACGAGCGAGAATCAAGGAAAGAAATAGTTCATCCCTTTCCGCAAGAAGGCCGGCGGGAAGGGAGTCTTGACATTCCTCCAATAACTACCTGTGTTTAGGGAAAAAACTTGGCTCTGATATCATGTCAAAGTTTTGATAAAAATAGGCTGAAATCTGATTAGACTTGATCGCCTTTTCCCTTTGCTTTCATTTCATTAAATAACAATCTTATAATCTATTTTAGGTACAAAATAAAGTGCATATAATCTATTTTTAGTAACTTAATAATACATATTCCTAATCTAAATATTCAACTAAAAGGGAAATGAATCAGAATAATGATATTGGAAACAAGGAAGCTCCTAATTATAGAAAACTTCTAATTTAGCAGCCTGATGTTCGTCCTTCCTGATTGACAGATAGCTGTCCAAATACTTAGTTAACTCATGATATATTTTAAGCTACTTATGTAATCAATTGAGTAGGAACTTCTTTTGATGAGTTCCATTGTCCAGATCATAAGTGAGTTCATTCTAAGTGGGTGAGTTGCCTTAGGCGACTTAACGACTTTCATTCCAAGTTCGTAGGTGATCAATCCTTTCTTTTGACAATTTTAGTTTAGAGGTTAGTCGATTCAATCGACTTTATGACTGAAGTTTTTTAAAGAATTGGTTTTGGTTCCTGGAGATTTGTTGTTAGAAACATGCCTTGATTTAATTTTCTCAAAATTTCATTGGGTGTACATTTTTTGTTTCCACAATTAGTATCATGATTTGGTTACTTTTTGAATTGCAACCCAATTGATGCACATTACCTTGGGCTGTTGTGATAGACTGTAACCAGTAAATTCCTTTTACCTTTAGCTGGAATTTGGTAATGTCAATATTGCTAGAAAGGTGGGGAATTCCAATATTGCTGTCCCTGTAATTACATATTTTTCGTTATTGACTAGAATTTAACATAATTTATCATAAACAAATTGTGCTTAATGTCTCATTATTATTACTAGTGTTAAATTCTTTTCAATGTCTCTTTATTACTCTAAAAAAAATTTCTTTCACCTGATATAACAACTTATATAAAAAATTTTTATTTTGCATCTTGAAGAAAATTACAACTCAGAAAGGATTAGCTGTGGAAAAAGTGCCCCGAGCTTCAGATGTGGATTGTTCAGTGACTTCTGGACCCGTGTTTATCAGTACCAGCAGTTATGTGGTTAACTCTGAACTGGAAACTGGAACAATTAAAGGATTAGACAATGATGAATCAATCATAGCATCAACAAATACTGTTTTAGAAAAGGATGTCCGGGAATCGGTTTCACTAACTGATCCTGAAAAAATAAGGAAGGATCTGGCAGCCACGAGTGTTCAAGCGGCCTTTCGGGGTTACTTGGTATTTTTCACTTGAAACACTGACACTTTATTATTTCATGTTAACATCAGAATATTGGTGCATGCAAACTTGATACTGACTTATTATCCATCAACAAGTTTAATAATTTTGTCTAAATTTTTAAATTCTTTGATAATTTCTTTTATTTTGATGGATTGTATAATTAAATCTATTTGCTTCAACTCAAGGATGACTCTCTCAATATTAATCTTTTTCAATCCGAAATTGTCTCAATTTATTTGAATGCATAGACTTGTACAGGCTACAATATATACATGTTATAGATAGATAGAGAGAGAGAGATCAAGAGAGAGATAGAGAGCCGTATGCTTGTTTTGATATGTGCATTTTCACAATTCAAAATCAAATTATGTTTCTACAAATTTATTTAACCAGTCTATTTAATAATATCTTACAATATTATTTTTATGTACAAATTATATATTCATATATTTTAAATGTATACAACTACAAGAGCCTTTATCCCACTAAGTGGGGTTGGCTACATGAATCCTTTTTTCCATTATGTCCTATTGATTTTCATATTTTCATTTAATTCTAATAAATTAAGATCCTTTTTTATACAACATGCCTCTTTATAGGTCTACCTCTACCTTTCTTAACATAAGTCAAATCTAAAACATCTACTCTCCTAATTAGGTCATCAGATGGTAGACGATTAATGTGACGAAGGCATCTAAAATGACAAATTTAATTTAGTTTTTAATAAAATATTCTATAAAGTAATAGGATTTTTAGTTTGCTCGAATGTTGCTTAAGATAATCAATTTATAATTACCTTAATTTTGAGTTAAGCTATAATTGAAAGTTTTTATATCAAATTGAGGCCGGCTTAACAATTCAAAATCACCACTACCACTCTTCTTCTCTCCATTTCTCCAATAAAATTGTGCAACTATTAATCTGTATTTCTACAATTGTATTCCTACAATATGATACATAGAGGTTACTGGTTATCCTACAAATTTCGAAATGCGTTGCATAAATTCTACAATTCATTTTGAAGCAGTTGTTTTCTTGACATTGGTGCCTTTTTACACTTTAAAACCTTTTTTTTTCCAGTTCACCTAATTAATATTTTGCCATCGTGATGTTACTTCAGGCTCGTAGGGCATTTGGTGCGTTGAAAGGAATTATAAGGCTGCAGGCACTCATTCGTGGACATTTGGTAAGGAGACAAGCTGTTGCCACGCTATATTCTCTTATGGGAATCATCAAAGTTCAGGCTTTGGTTCGTGGGCAAAGAGTTAGATCCTCTGGTATTGGTCTTGAAATCAGTACCAAGTTTCCTTGCAGGAAGGACATGGTAATAAATTAAACCATGCAAATGCATTAAGAAAATAATGCCACAACCTCATTATCTTTGTAGCTTTTACTGCCATTATTATCCAGAATGAATTCGTCTTTGATTACTTCTTGTTTGAGACGCTGAGATGCTACCACAAGAATCCTTGCCCAAAAGCAGCTTAATATCTACAAATTAGCTCAGATGACTATCATTTATATTGTGCTAATTTTAATACTTCTAACCATCTACAATTTTGAAAATGCTTGAAAGTATACTTGTGAAATTATATATCACCAAAGCAAACAAGAAAGACATGTAGTTCAAATGAAAAGATCTGCTTGAAATGTTCAACAAAGGGAAATGCGGAATATTTACTTAATTGCTACCTGGCATGTGTAGTTTGCAATTGTATGAAATGTTGTTGAATGATTTCATTTGAAATGTCTTAATTGCTTAATGTGCTTCTATTTATTTTTGTTGACCATTTCTTATCAAGTCTTAAAAGATCAGAATGAACCATAGTTTTCTAGGAATTGAATTGAAAGACACTTTCATTGCTCTGGGAAAAATGAATGGGGATTCTACCTTATCGCTTAATCACTTTGGTGAAAAGGGGGTGTAAATGAAAAGGGATGCGTTCAAATTTGAAATAATTGAGGAAGACGGATTCAATAATAAAATTTTGAAGTATTTGGAATTCACCCTCCTATTTATTTTCAATGTATTTGGAATTATCCAAATTTTTGGTGAATTTCAAATGCACTGAAGATTAAAACTTTGTTGGCCGCCTGTCAACCTTGTCAGCAGCAGTTAGTCGCTCTCTGTGCTCATGTTAGCAGGTGTCGTTGCTGACGCCTGCTTGTCATCATCATCTGCCCTGGCCGCCGTTGCCTGTGGGCTTCGCTAGCACCCTTTGTCGCTGGCTATACCGGCTTACCCGACTACAGCCTCCCTCTGCTTCTTGCCTCACGCTGGTTTTTCCAAACTGACTGCCACTTTTTTCCACTGCCTACAACTGCTGCTGTTGCCCGCTGCCTCCTCCTGCTACTCTAACCCCATATTTTAAATTGATTTAATTTTTTCTTTAGACTAACCAAAAAAATATACACGCATGTTTTTTTTATTAACAACAAACCAAAAAACTCTAAAATATTCTAAATACACTTCATTTCAATTACAGCGAGTTCCCTTTTACATTGTATTGTTTTTCTTTTCAGCAAAACAAACAGTCTCTTTATTATTTACTTTCTCAGTAAAGTTCCCAGTCTATCACAACAGCCTTAATGAGTTGATGCTTTGAGATTATCAATCTTGTCATGTCCTTCTATTCAGAGCTGATGTCCTTATTTAGTTACTCCTTCAGAAGAAGTGCTATACTTGCTAGCTCTAGACTGTTTATTTTCCATTTCTAGCTTTTTTCATATGTTATTTGTCTGTTATGATGCTGGTTCTGCCCTTTGTGATTTCAATTTTTGTTGTTGATTTTTTAGTGGATGCTAATGTTTAATATGTTTATTTTTCACCTGATTTTTCCATATAATGAAAATATTCCCTAAGGCGCCATTCTAATCATTTTGAAATTATATAGCATTTTGAAATTATATGTTGTAAGAGTTGTTACAGCTTTTGTTTTTTAATTTTTCCAGGTGGTTAAGAAATTGAACTCCAAGCATAAACTCTTTGCAAATGTTTTTGTTGTCAGGGTAAGTTTACTCATCTTCTGGCAAACCTTATATTCCAATTTAATTAATTTATTAAGCAATACCTAAGGCGCTATCCTAATCATTTTAATATGGAAGTATGATGTGCTTTGCTTCTTTCCGATTAAAATATAAATTTAACTTTACAGACTTTTATTTTTTCATCTTACTCCTTTCGACTCATTTGTGTCTCATAATATTCAGCTTGTTTCTTCACCAATTACTAGAATGCCTTTGCGAACCCAGTACATTCAATGTGAACCTAATTCTGTCTTTAGCTGGCTCGAGAGGTGGACAGTCTCACTATCCTGGAAACATGCACTGCCGTCTAGGAAAATTACTGGATCAAAACCACAAGCCAAGAAGAATTATGCTATGGAAACTGAGTCGGGCAGATCGAAGCGTGGTGTTCGACGAAATAATACATCAACCATTGACTCTGGCTCAAGTACAGTTGCAGATCCTGAGAAGCCCAAACGCATCTTGAGAAAATTTTCTAGTCCTAATGTTGATTCAATTACAGAAAATCCTCAAAGTGAGCTTGAAAAGGTTAAACGTAATCTGAGAAAGGTTTCCAATTCCATGGCAGAGACTTATGGCCATGTAGAGATTGAAAGTGATAAATCGTCCCCAAATCTGAAAAAACTATCAAATACTCCATCTTTTGCTCCATATCAGAGCATTGAGGATTCTGTAGAAGAGTTAAAAGATGATGTGGCATTGACTCCTAAAACTGAGCTTGTCCTGGAAACTGAATCAAAGTCCATACCCGTAGGTGTAATTGATGTGCCATGTGATGATCCTTGTATTGATGAAGTGCATCCATTGCAGAACATTAGTGGGGATGATAACATTCCAATGATGAATGGCGGGACATGTGTTAAGGATGACCTAATTCACAGAAACCCAAAGAGGGGTAAAAGAAGGGAATCTTTTGCTGCAAAATCGGAAAATGAAGAAAATGGTATTCAAACTAATTCCACGCTTCCAAGTTATATGGCAGCAACCGAATCCGTCAAGGCAAAGCTTCGTGCACAGAATTCACCAAGAGTTTGTTCTGATTCAATTGAGAGGAATGGAACTGAGAGGAATGGCGTAACCCGCCGACATTCTTTGCCATCTTCTACCAATAGCAAACTTAGTTCTCATTCACCTCGTACACAGAGACTTGTGCAAACTAATGGAAAATGTGCTGCTAAAAATGATAGAGCTCTTTTGTCATCTAGAGATGGACATGGTATGTGTTTCCTCACTTATTTTATCTATTTATTTAATTGTATTTATGCCTTCCTGTGCTATGTTTTATTGAATAATTAAATCCCAGTTTTTTTATTTGTACTTTTTGTTAAATCTATTAATGTTTCCCGAGTAACTTGGGAAAACCATAATTTTAGAAAAATGAAACAATGAAAAGAACTCTCAAGAGTCTTGTTCATTTTTTTTTGTACAAGAGTGGAGGTATGTATACATCTTCCAGATGCATTACAAAATAAGAATGAATAAAAAATGAAATAAAACATAATAAGCGGTCAATGATCCTACAACAAAGAAAACAAATTGCAATCCAAGAGTCATAAAGAGATGGATCTAATGGTATAAAGTATTGATTTGTGTGACTTACGTTTTTTGCAATCCAAGTCATAAGAAAATAGATCAAATGGCACAAACCTTGATCTGTGTGCCGTAAGTTCTCTGCTCTAAATGGTGTAATAGAATTTCAACACTCGCTCTCAAATTAGATTGTAAAGATCTACAAGTTCAAATTTATTTATGATATTTTTCTTTAATGAATATGTCGGCAAGTTGATTACTTGTAGGCGCACATTGAGTCCAATTAATTCACTTTCTAATTTTTCTTTATAAAGTGTTTTTCAGCCTCCGGATGTTTAGTGCGATCATGTTCAACAAGATTGTGTGCAATACCAATAGCTGATTTATTATCACAGTTTTATTTTATACGCTCTTTCCTTTTTGGTTTTTAAATTCGCTTATATAATTTTAGCCCATTGATGCTTATAAATCTCTTAAGCAATTGCTTTAAACTTGGTTTCACCACCTGATCTTAAAACCTTAGGCTATTTTTTACTTCTTCAAGTTATGTAATTTCCTCCTAATGTACAATACTCTAAAGTAAACCTATCTACCAATGATCCAGCATAGTTTGCATCTCTGTATTTTTCAATTTGTAAGGTATCATATCTTTTATATAAAATTCATTTTCTTGAGCTTGATTTGAGATATATGAGAATTCTATAAGTCGGTTGAAGGCGTAACTTTTTAGATTTGCACATGAATTGATTGATTAGACATACTGTGAATGCGATGTCAGAACAATTGTGAGATTAGTAGATTGGTTTTTATACTAATCTTTGATATTATCCTATATCTACATTAGCTCATTCTAGGTTTAATTTTTGTACTAGTCAGTTGGAGTTTCACATGGCTTGTATTCCGTTAACTTATTCTATTTCAACAGGTCCATAACAAATTTTGTTGGGAGAGAAATATTCCTTGTTTATAGCCCATTTCTATTCCTAATAAATATTTCATTTTTCTTAACCCTTTCATTTTAAATTCTTTAACAAGTTTTTTTCTTGAGAGCTTTTTGCTCTTAATTATAATGTTATGTAACAAGCATATCATCTACATACACAATAAAAATTGAACTTTTCACCATCAAACTAGTGCTTTCTGAAGAGAATATGATTTCCTTGACTCTATTTATATGGAACTCTTTCCATAGCTTTTATAAATCTGCCAAACTAAGCTATTTGTCATTGTTTTTGTTCATATAAATAATTTATCAATTTATTCCTTATTCTTTTGAATAAACTATGAAATTTTGGTGGTGGATTTATCTAGAACTCTTATTTGGCACACCATGTAAGAAGATATTTTTTACATTATATTGTTGCATAGGACACCCATAATTTGTTGCTAGAGATACCAAAATACGAACGGTATTCATTTTTTCAATTCGAGCAAAAACTTTCTCCCATATGATTAAGTATATATACTTTTGCTACCAATCTGCTTTATAGCTTTCTCAACTTTCATCTCATCGTGTCTGAACGTGAAAATTCATTTACATTCTGCTGTATCTTTTCTTTGTGTGATTGAACTTTCTCGCTATATCACTTCTTTGGAGGCATTTATCTCTTCTGTCATGGTTTCCTTCTATTTTGTATTTTTAAGTGCTTTAAATAAAGTTTGTGGAATAGAAATATGATTGATGTTGATGTTTGTTAGAAAAGTTTTATGAGATGAAAATAATTTCTGAAAGAGGTTTAGATAATTTCTGAAAGAGATTTAGATAATTTCTGAAAGAGATGGATTGAGAGATAGGATATAATGAGTAGTGGTAGTGTGCTGATTAGTTTTACTTGTTAATGTTTCAGAGTTTTAAATTTAATGGAGATTTTGGTTAGGCTTATTCCTACTTATATAGAACTGAAGGGGATAGTTGGTATAATATCTGTATTTGTAGGATTTGGGTGTACATAAATATCAAGATGAAAAATATTGTCAAACTTATCATCAAGCTGAGAATTCTGCCCCTGAAGATGTATTTTTGTGAAGATGCTATGAGTTTAATTAAAAGTGACTTCTATTGAAGTGATGAATCATTTTGTGAGTGCATGATAACCATTGTATATATTTTTTTATGATAGAATATTTGATGAATACACACTTAAATATTCTTGGAACAAAATTTTCCTTATGTTGTTTATGAATATGAATATAAGCCATCAAAAATTTTTTAGAGAGAGCTTTGTCGGGATTTCATAGATGATTGCAACATCTTACTTTGAGTAGGTTTGTTTAACTGCATTCCGTACTTATTTTGTGATGGATAGAAAGGTAAAGGGCTTACTGATTTTTGATAGCATGGTGTTCCACAATCATATCATAATCATGGAATAAGTTTCTTCCCAAAGTAAAAAAAAAAAAAAAAGATTTTTGGGCTCTGGATGTAGTAGATCCGAATGGTGTTGGTTCTTTTATTTTCCTTTTAGAAAGATCTTTATGATTTTGGACCATTTAAGATAATTTTTTGCATTCAAGAAATAAGATGCTTGAAATACCTGGAGTTCTCCTTTGATCTGGTTTCACTATAAAGTATTTTTGCTTTCTTTGAAGGGAAGTCAAATAAATCGGACATAATGGAAAGAAAGAGGCCCTAAACTTAAAAAATAAGAGCAATGGTGGGAAGGAATATTCTAATTTTGCTATGATATTATAAAGAAAATGAAACGACGAAAAGAACTCTCAAAAGTTTTATTCAGTTCTTTGTATAATAGTGGGGGTATGTGTACATCTCCTAGAGGCATTATAAAATAGGAATGAATCAAAGCAAGGAGGGAAAAATAATTAGAGGCCGACAATCCTACAAGTAAGCATACATATTACTCTATGAGGTAATTGAGAGGCAAATCCAACTCTATTGAGCCTTTATAATTATGCCTTATATTCTCTACAATCCAAGTGTCAGAGAGAAATAAATCCAATAGCGGAGAGCATTGATCCGTGTGCCTTAAGTTCTTTGCTTTGATTGGAATAACAAAATTTCAACAATAACCTTAAACTAAAGTTTGTGATTCCATGATGATGCTAGGTCCTACGTAGTTTATGCAAATGAGGGTACCTTGTTTAGAGGATTGTAATATTCTTATTGAATTGTGTGTTTTTGTATATTGTGACCCTAACTTAATTTTTATTTGGTGTTGCTCCGCTTTTTGGTTCAGCTTGACAAGTTCTTGAACAACACTTTTCCTATCTTGATATGAATTTTTTTGTCAAATTAATTACGTTTGAACCTTGCATGCACACTCTCGCCCATGGTGATGGCCGTTCACAACTTTCCTTCTGCTCTCACACTTGGGTTTGCCCACTTTCATTTCATGCACGATCCTTGCTCAACCTAGCCATAACTTGTTTGTCTGCATTCGTCTCATTCATGCTGGTGGGTGCCTCTGTTATATGTGCTCCTTGTTCTTACTGTGGGTTTACAAGAGCTTGTTTGAGGTTTTGACTCTCACTCTTGCTCTTGCTCACTGTTGCAATTTGTGTGTATACCTTCATTGTGTGCTCCTAGTGTAGTTGCTTTCGCTGCTTTTTTGTGTCAGGCCACGTTGGTCTATTTTGCTATTATCTTTGGAAGTTTTCTTTTGTCGCCTAGTCTTGGGCCTAGCTTTATGGTTTGTTCTTGACATCTACATCATGGAGGACATCCGGCAACCATTTCTCACTTATGAAGACCAATCACATTTTTCAATCAAAATCAATACTTCTAGTGTTTTTATTTCTATAGTCTCTATCAGGTTGTTCGTATAGGTGATAAAATTCCTTGGTTGCACTTTTAAATAAAGATTTTCAGCCCTTAACTCTGATTACCTCTAACATTTGACGACTTTCATTGTTGCCACTTTTTTCTTTTGTTGTTCTTTTTTCCGAGTCTACTACTAGTTTTAGAGCATTCAATATTGTTTCTTCCACTTCTCTCACTCGATCCTTTTTTAAAGTTGTTGGGCCCTCTCCTAATTATTTCCCTTTTTTTTTAAGCTAGATTTAGTTCCAACTAACAGCGACATCATTTTACTTTTCAATTACCATTTTTTTAATTGAAGATGAGATTTCAAAGCTTGCACGTCTACGCTATTTTTTTCTATTTCAAGTATTTTTTACTTGGGATGTCCCAATGTAGAGTTTCTTTTCAATTTTATATCTGACTTGCACTTGATTAGTTACTTTCTTGTTGGGCTCAATTACTACAAGGTTATTTTTAGACTCTCTTTTCACAAAGATTTTATTATATCAGTGGCTATGGTGTGAATGCTAAAATAATTATGTCAGCTTGTTTAAAATAGTTTTGGTTGAATAAGGCGTTGCTATTCCACTTTAAAAAGATGTGTCGATTGGATTCTCATTTATGACTATTGATTGAACAAAGAATTTCAAGGTATTTTTCGTCATTATTTCTTGAAAATTTTTTTGGGCACAACTATTCTGAAATTTTAAAACTCATCTAGAATTTAGGAAATTAAATATTCTGACACAAAGTGAAAATCTAAATGATCAAACTATATCTTCAAACATGATGGTTATTGCCTTTCCTATTGTAGATCAAGCTTGCACTTAGAATTTGGAACTAAATTTTGACCATTCAATAGAATCTTAACCTTTTGTGTCGGACTTGCTTATCTCGGGGATATGTTCACCTCATCACGCAAGAATTTGGATTGGTCATGCTCCACCTAATATATTTTCCTTTCTAATTTTATTTAAGATGATAATCATGTTTTAGACTAGCCTTTAAATTTTGATGGGATTCTTCAGAGCACTGATATCTTGGTGGATTGGAGGTTTCAAATCCTATTTCCTTTGTGAGGAAAGTTTATAATCACTTCCATAGATTCAGCAGACTTTGAGTTAAGGCACTTTAAAGAAGAGCTTATGTACTTTTACTTTTTAACTAAAGGTTTTTTTTATCTTATTATTTCAAGTTATTTGTAACTATAGTCTATGTTTATTTAGTTTTTCTTCTCTCAACGTTTTGTGATTGCCTCATGCTATGTGTATATTATTAACTGGTTATAAAATTATGAAACTTAATATTACAGAATTATGGGGAAGCCATAACTGTTTGTGCTTATGTAATGATATTTGCTTGGATATGCTATTATTGTAGCCCTGAGATAAATCTATGTTTATATAGGATGACAGATTGAAATCTTTTTATTGCTTCTGTTATTGGCAAAGCAAAGATGTTTTCTGTTATTAGTTTAAAATACTATGCTCTCAGAAGTGTGATTTTTACATCTACTTGAATTAAGTGTTTCCACGTCTTATTTATTTAAACCTATGATATCTAGTTGAAATGGAGGCATACAATAATATAATATAGCTCCTCACATGATCACCTGGTATTTAGTAGTGAGATCTTTATATATTTTTGTGCTGGGATCTTAAAAAATCCATTGTTGCAAAAAACGATTATCAAATCCATTTAGAATAATTGAATCAGCGCTCTACTTTACTCGTACAGAAAAAATCAAAGGCAATGCTTAAATTTACTCATAATTGTTTTTATGTGAGAATCTATTTTCCTTTAGTTTTGAGATTCGTTGTATTAGACTATATGCCTTAATTGAATGATGCTAATCTCATGTTTTTAGTTGTCATATTTATACCATGATGGTGATCATACTGGCTGCTAATACTCTAAGATCGGATGTTCATCTCTTTCCTATAGTCATTCAACCGCAACTACAATTGCACCCAGTGCATCACACTTGATGATAAAGATAGTGTTTGCTCGTTGCCACCTAAAGTCTAAACTATGATTCTTCAGTTAGCTAGGCTAGAGATCGTCAACAATGATATCGTGGAAAAACAAGTCATATGGTTGGTCAAATTAAGGATAGTGATCCTGAATATTTGGGCTTGCTATTCTTCCATCGATTCGAGGAAAAAAAATCATAGTTGATCAAGCAACTTGCTGAGCTGGTTGGCACTATGACATCTCTCCTGTACTTACCAGATTGTAGTACTTATCAAATCAATCTCAGAATCGAAGGCTTGATTAGATGCCAAGGCAAATAGATGGATGCCCAAATAGGACTTGAGTAGTAGCTCATCGGATATGATATGTTTTGATCATGTTTAATAGAAGTGATCTATTCATTTTTGACCTTGGCTATGAGGTTTTTCACAATCACTATTAACAAGTCATAGTCTAGTCTCTAGTTCAAGTCTTACCCATAGGCGCCACACTTTAATGGACATTGTATCATTAAATGTTTTGGGAAGGATCTAAGTTTTATACGAGACAATAAATCAAATTGATTAATACTAGAATAAGTTCATAAGATTGAGTAGATTGCATGAGCCACTCAATCTATGTCGAGGGGCTAACCTGACACTTTTGGTTGAAAGTTGTTAGCTAAATTTCGTTTAGCTCACTTAATTCAAAGATATGGAGTGAAAATAGATAATAAAGTTTCACCCAAGGCCTTCCTTTTTGATTATGTTCGTGCATATCTCTTGTTCTCTTATTCATAGTTTAGAATCAAGGATGACACTATTGTATGGGATATAATACTCCTGCTAATTGGGAGGTAGTTAAGCACACCTGCTACAACCAAAATGTTGTATTCATTTTGGCTTTAGCAAATTGCCGCTTCATAATTGCCATCAAAATGGGTCATATTCTAGTCTCTAGTTCAAGCCTTATCCGCAGGCACAACTAGGGTTGTAAATGAGTCGAGCTTGAGTGAGCTCAGGCTTAGCTCGTGTTTGGCTCGTTCGAAATTATTATTTTCAAACTTAGCTAATGTATGAAATCGCTCGCAAACTGTGTGTTTGTGTTCGACTCAATTTGCTTAGTCTTGTTCTTGTTCGGCTCAAAATTAGCTTGTTTAAAATAATTAGAAAAAATGTTGAGTGTTGAATTCAAACATGCTCCATTCCTATACAATAAAAGGCGTAGAACCGTATAACCACAGAAGTTGTGACGATTTAAACTTTTATATATATATATATATATACGTATATATATATATATATATATACATATATATATACATATATACGTATATATATATGTATATACATATATATATATATATATGTGT
>NW_018164936.1:161231-165185 GCF_001263595.1 Phalaenopsis equestris
ACATATATATATATATATATATATATACATATATATATATTTATATTTCTTATTTTGAGCTAAAACGAGCAAAACGTGATTGAACAAAGGGTTGTTCATGTTCAGTTCGTTTATAATTCAAGCTTAAAAAAATTGTTCTGAGTTCGCCTCGCTTACTTAACGAATGATTCAAACACGAGCTATTTAACGAGTCGAACACCAGCTGTTCACGAACAATAAGTTTTTATGATAACCCTATGCACCATACTTGAAAGGTCAATGCATCCATAAATGTTTTGGGAAGCAATCTAATTTTTATATGAAACAATAAATCAAATTGAATAAATACGAGGATAAGTTCATAAGATGATTTTGATTGCATGAGTCGCTCAATCTAACTTATCTCAAGGGGCTAACTGGGCACTTTTGGTGGAATTTTGTTGGCTAACTTTTGCTAATTTCACTTAATTAAGAGATATGACGTGAAATAAATAATAATGTTTCGCATAAGGCTCTTCTTTTTTAATGTTCATATGCCTATCTCTTGTCCTCTTATTTATAATCCAGAATCAAGGATGGCACTACAGGTTGGGTTGTAATATTCATGCTATCTGAGAGGTAGTCAGGCACCCGCTACAACTTTGTAGCTATATCAATAGCTTTTGAACTAAATTTTTTTTTTTCTGCGTTAACAACTATTCCTTAATCATACAATAGCTCTCATTTCATTTAATACAATGCCAAAACCATCCTACACAATTTTCCAAACCCTCAGACACCATTTTATAGCACAAGCTAAATTTCGATATTACTGTATTTTTATGACTTTGTCATTTCTTCATGCATTGCAATCACTAAAGCCACTCTTGTTGATTTTTCCCTTTGATTTGACTAAAAATCAGCTGTTCTTTTCTATGGTTTCAACCTTCAACTATCATTCTACTTTAAGCATCATTGCGCTATGCAAGCAAATCCACATATAAAAAAATCTTTTCTTAGTCCCCCCCCTGAAAAAAAAAAAAAAATTGTGAATGTCATGCATCTTTATTTGAAAGGATTTTCATTAAAATTATTTTTTGGTGAATATTATTATGTTGGATGCCACCAGGATCTTATGAGTCAAGTCGAGCTCGAGTCCAAACGAACAGTAGCTTCGCTCAATTTTCTAATAGTAAGATATCAAACTCAAACTTTTGTATCATTGCATCAACAGACGGTTTGAGTCATGAGCTTAAGTTTCATCCCCTAAATTCTCAAAACCCTTGATGACAAAGAAGCGAGTTTTGATACAAGCTTGTTGGCGAAGGCATTGATGGTGTTGATGCCTTGATAGTAGCTTGTTGGAGAAGGCATTGGACCATTGGCATTTAAAGAGGAAGAGGATTTTGTGAGACTCATTCGAGAAAGGTTCTCTATATTTATTGTAAAATATGGGAGAAATTAGATTTAGCGATTTTATCGTACTTAGTCATATGTCTTACAGTTAACCAGTGAGCCGTTCCTTGCCAAGATTGAACTTTTGCGGCTTGATAAGTTTTGAATCGTGCATTTATAAACGAACCTACAGAATATTCATCCTGCGAAAGTCTTTAACCTGTGTTGATTTCATTATAATGCCGTTTATAACGTTAAATTTATGCTTTTATTTTAATCTTCTGAAATTGGCTTTAACCCAGTCAAGCCGTAACAATCATATACCGGAAGTTCTGACTGACCACTAGAATTAACATTGTATTATTGACTACAATAGTTTGTTAGTAATAAATGTTTTCAACCATGGATAATTAATTTGTCATATTGGTCACAAGCAATTTTCAGCAGCATATTTTAATGCTAACATGTTTCTTGTATGAGCTGCAGAGAAGCTGGTTCAAGTCGAATGGAGACGATAGTTTTGCTAGAAAATGCGTGACATTAGGCTATGCTAATGGTGCTTACGACATTTCATTTGATGGTCGTCTGGTTCTCATGTAAAGCTGTACGTGTTGTAATCAGTAGAAGTTCATTAACAGTTTGCTGACTTGTGTGGTGTGTGCCTGATGCTTTTACTTCCTTGATATTTGTATACAGTTTAGCTGCTTCGTCTTGTTTCTGTGGTCAATATTCCTTAAAAAAATAGCTGGGATTTGCAAATTTCTGTTTATTAATAGACGTCCGAGACAATTTCAGCTTAAAGTTGCTTATCTTGATGGTAAAATTTAGTAGATTTCATTATGTAATTGGAGTAAGACGAGATTGTCATAATATGTTCAATTATTTTGCTTGATGTCAGTCACTTTATATTTCTTGTTCGCACTTTCTTATTATTTAATGAGTAAAGTTCTAATGATTTTAAATCATGCACACCAGATGTATTTGAATAAACTTGTTTATTTTATATCTGACAATCATATTCTTCTTATTTCTGTTGCGATATTGTTTTGACTTGGAGTTGCAAATGAAATTTAGATTTTTATTGCATTAAATGAGCATTTTTATAGCATAAAATTCATGTCATGCAGTGGCAGGTAAGAATGGATAGAAGTGTGGTGGTGTTAATTATGTTGGCGTCTGTTAGAATAACTTTATGCCAAAGAACACATAGCACAAGCATTTTTGTACTTTGCTATTTATGAGGGGTTGATGATTGGGTAGAGGTGAGTTTTGTAATATGCAATATTGGAAGACCAATCATAAGTGGGACAAGTGATAATGGTATGTGGACAAACGTCAATATTACTTATGCATCAATAGTTCTTCTAAGATAGATTACAAGGTTGGCAAAAAGATCAAATAGTATTTTAGAATGACAAGATGTAAGTGAAATCATAAATTAAATTATGGTGTCATCACGAAGATCATTGATAAAATGGAGAATTGCTCGTGGTATTGATTTTGAATCGGTGATGGAATAATTTCTACGTTGCTTGTGTTGGTGGTATCATCAAGATCTTGAAATTATTGGTGTTGTCGAACATATGTTGATGATCAAGTACCTCACTCTTAGAAGCTTGGAAAATGAGTTTACTCGCGCGGCATTCTCAAATAATTGGGAGTATAGGTCGGTGTATGAGTAAAATTTGGGTTAGTTTGGAAAAGATATTTACACTAGATGATCGTATCATACAATGTGGATCATATAGTAATATTAGTTCATTTATTGATCAAGATTAAATAGAATGGTTTCAACTAAAGATAGATTGTATTCTGTGATGTAATCATACAATGTAATTGATTTCTTCACCATGCCTTAACATCTTAATTTATAATGGTTATATGACTGGATAAACAAAAAAATTAGGATTGTACAATATGAAATTGTTTGTCTAGTATTTTATAGATTTTACACTAGATTAACCTACATTGAAATTTTAGTTATAAGTATGATTTTTTGGTCTAGATTTTTTGTAATAAATCTTTGTTATCCTGAAAAAAATTGCTCAAACATAAAAAAAAATAAATCAATAAAATATAATCTACTAAAGAAAAATAAATTGCAATGAATCATACAAATGAAAAATATATAATATGTATAGAAAATAAAATATAGGACAAATTAGGAAATCATTAAACCAATAGAAATAATAAGCTCATTGATAAAGAAAGTTTAGATACCGATGCCCGGAAATATAGTTGTGTAAAACTTATAAAGCTGACTCCGCTCTAGAACATGTCAAAATCTTGATATGATATTTTATAAATAAGAACGTTAAGCATTTAATGTTGGGATTCATTGCAAATATACGTATCATTATCAAGTAATATAAGACTTTCCATTTGAGTCCCAAATATCGATCCCACGAGGAATGTTTAAATTTGAAATGATAAATTAACTAGGAAATTCACAGAAATAATACGAAATGACTGTCAATAATTTCAAATGTTTGAGATACTATCAGAACTAAATTATTAATTACTAGCAAAATTTAAATACAAAGTTTAAAACAATAACTACTAAATTATGTTTATGTGATGAAGTTTTCTAATATAAAAAAA
>NW_018164936.1:165402-178198 GCF_001263595.1 Phalaenopsis equestris
TAAAACCTCCAATTCTACGTCCAACAATGTTTATTTTTCTATTTATTTCCACTTAATTCCATGATAAAAAACTCCTCCATGGAATTAAATGTGATTCTCACTATGTTGTAGAACTCGTACTCCATTTTTTGGATCATATGTTTCACAACATATTTTGACAATTCAATTGGCCAGATCGAAAAGTAAATTAAGAACGGAGTTGAAAAACCATCACAATTTATTTTATATTTTAACATTGGCACTTCCAAATTATCTCTTCATTTCACCATATCTCAGAGTAGGGAGAAAGATAAAGGAAACTACTCAGACTTCATGAGAAAGATACAACAAAACACAAATTTCATATATGAAAGAAAGTTCATACAACAATAATAAAGGAACAACACTTATCTGAAACTCTTTCTTAAAGCAAATCCTTTGTAGTCTCTCTTAGGAAATGTAGGAAGAAGAAATCTCACACTTCTCTCTAACACTCTTAGAGAAGAATTCACACTTAAACTCACCACAAAAATTAAAAACTATAAAGAAAATAAATAACTAATGGACTCTAAGTGGCTATATGGAATGTGGAATAGTGTGGAAGAGAGTGGAAAGTGGTTGAAAGGTATGAAGGGGCGCGAAGTGGGCTCTTTCTGATCAATTTCGGCTCTAAATAGAGCTTAAGGTTGGTTTTCCAATAGGTGAATCCAAAAACTCTTCAAAAAGAGTCATCCAAAACCTCTTCAAAAAGCGTCGAATTTCGTCAAATCTTTAAGAAATAGGGCCTGCATCGACACTGTCATCGTCGGCGCCAGTGGCCATTTAATTATACCGCTCTCTTTGTCAAATGGCGTCGTTGGCGCTGAATAATTCTTCAAAAACTCCATTTTGAAATTCGTCAAATCTTTAAGAAATAGGGCCTGCATTGACACTGTCGTCGTCGACGCCAGTGGCCATTTAATTATACCGCTCTCTCTGTCAAATGGCGCCGTTGGCGCTGAATAATTCTTCAAAAACTCCATTTTAACTCCAAATTTCATTCTTTTTTGCTTCATTTTTGCTCCAAGTCTTAAAAATCAACATCCTACAATAAAACATGAAAAATACCTTCTTTTAAAGTGTAATATCACCAAAAATGAGTATAAAATATGAGTGTAAAAATGCATATATTTTTAGTGTATCAAATGCATATATTTATGAAACTTGACCTCATTGTTATAACGACAAACTTTTCATGATTTATAGCCTCTATGAATAAATCTATCAACTAACTATGTTTATGATAAATTTTCTCATAGGCTTTGAACATACAATATCTAATAAGATAAAGAGATTCATCAATTTGTTTTGTTTTAATGTGTTGCATGAGATTTTTTTTTATAGCCCAAATAACAATAAAGTTGTTGCACATGACAGGTTTCTTATCAATTGAATTCTAAAATCATTAAATTGTTGCTTAAGTTATTAGACATGAGCACAAAGCACTTTATTGCTATTTATTCCATTTTTGGAGTAAATAAAGCAACAAAATTTTATTTCCAATAGATAACATTATTAAAGAGTGTCTTACTAATTCTCATAGTCTAATTGTACACTTTTTTTTTATCAATCCTACATGTTTGGAGTAGCCAATATGACAATAAATTGATGGTATTGTATATTTAAGGTTACAGTGCCAATCAAAAACTTATTGATGCTCTTCACTAACATCATATGCACTTCTTTTGCTTGAAGGTGTATACATAAGTAGACACTAGTCATAAGGCAAGACATACTATACATATAACAAAAATTCAGTTGTACTTCTATAAAGCTTTATGATTATATATTTTCCATTAGGATCCTTCTATTCCTACTTATTTTGGCTTGTGGGAACACATATGCTCTTATCTATTTCCATGTTCTATTTTTGGATTAATTTTTTTATTTTTTTATTTTCGTATAAAAATATCTCATTTTCGCTTGCTTTACTTGAAAATGTAAGAAATATGTCAACTCTTCCAATATGTTCATTTCAAATTCACAACTCATTTTTTTGAGAGAATTAGGTACATTAATTAATTTGTGGCTCAAATAAAGACACCAAAATAAAATTAATTAATAAAAAATTAGATCAAGATTTTATAATGAATAATGTTGTGTCATTCACAATAAATTTCTAAGTATTGACTTTATTTTTGAACCAGGTGAAATACATTATGCTTAGCTTTGGTCAATAGGTGGTCCTTACATTAGCCTAAGAGAAACATACTTAATTAACCTTGTAAGGACCTCCTTCAATTTTTGCATTGGCCAAAAATAAATGAACAAATCATTACTTCTACAAAATTATATTTCTTTAAATTTTTTTTGTTGTGTCATAACCTTGTAAAGAGTTCTTTGAACAAATTCATGAAACACATGGCTTGAGCCCTTGGCTTATCAAAATGTTGGACTTTACCTATATGATTTTTTTAAGCATAGAAAGAAAAAAGAAATGTTATCTCTAAAGAATACAACACACAAATTTTAAAGTTTTTTTATTTAAATGATCGAATGCAACTTTAAGAATAATGCTTTATTTCACTAAATAAAATTTTTAAATTTTTGGAGCTATGTGGACCAGCAGTTTTTTCGCTATATAGTTTAGGTAAGAGAAGTTTTATCCTTATAAGAGGAAACCTCTACAGTTAATTACATCTTAGAATATCTTGTCTCTTAAGAATACTTCTGATAAAGGTAGTGCCTCATGTCTTGTGTACATGAATTCCAAAGTTAATTATTCAAAATTTTTATTTCAGAATTTCAAGCACAAAAAATTGAACTTGATTTTTTTTTATGCCTATGAAGGAGAGGCAAGAAGCGTTAGGATATTGAGAAGCTCGATATCACTCTAATTATCCTAAATTATGCTTTATATTTTTGAAATTGAGATTTATTTTAGAATTAAGTTGTTCAACTTATTAGAGCATTATAATTTATATTCCAATATCACACGATTTAAAATAACATAGAAGGTGAGAACTAATGTTGTAGCAAAATATTCTATCTTAGAATCAAAAGTTAAACTAAGAATTACTATCATAATAAAATCTTAAGTATGTTTTGGCAATATTCATTCAATTTAAAATGGTCAATCATGCTTTAGTTTGATATGAGTTATTCTTTATTGAACTTAAGATCTTGTATCTAAAGAATTTCTAGCTAAATCCATTGAATTGTCTCAAAACCATGAAGTCTGATATAATGAAATGCCAAATAGGTAAGACTATTATTTATTAGAGAAAGATAGGACTTATAAAGTAATTATTAGAATCAAGCAGCATACAAATGATTGGCGTACAATGCTACTAGCTAATTAAATATTTTATGATTATTATTTTTTTATTTATTCAATTCATTTTGAAGACTACATGTAAGTATTTAATGCATGTATGTTTATGTTGAATTTAGAGTTTGGAGTCCCATGAGGATTTTAGACAGACATTACTAGGAAGGGTGCTTATCATCATTGGCCAGATGCTCCCATATATTTAATGAGTAAAGAGCCAAAAGGAAATGTTATAAATCAAAATTCAATTACATATAATTTAGTTATTTTAGGGATTAATTTGAATTCATTGATTATTTTATATTGATTTTGATTTACTTTATTTTGTCTTCTTAATTAATATTTTTAATCATTAATATAAGGTAGAAAGTATAATCCATAGAGTCTACCATATAATAATATTTAGGCCATGCACAATCAAGAGAAAAAATAATTTAAAATAACATGCTTTCTACATGCACTTACACTAAAAAAAAAATAAAAAAAGCAAGTAAACAAATAAAGCCAACCCAAATGAAAAGAACACGAAAGGCCGGTACAAACTTGTATCGTAATGCATCACTAAAGAAAGGAGAAGAATGGACGGTTGAGCATCTACTCTTATATTTCCTGACATAGAATTAAAAGACTAATTGATAAGTTTATGGGGTTCCATCTCCTCCTTCTAGGTTCATTGGAGGTTCATTCTGATTCATCCTTAACTCATCCCTATTCTTCTTGGATCATGTTTGGTTCTTTTGGTTTATTTTCATCTTTCTTTATTTAGGTTCGTGATTATATTTTGATACCCACAAACCTTAATAAGACTCAAGACTTAGCTATATTCTAAGTGTTGACTCAAAAGAATGAAAGTAAACCTTTATTAAGTATGTCATCTAGGCTTTACAACGACACATGTAAGAAAAATTTAATGTAAAAACTACATCCCAAGTAATTTTATCAAATCACAGCCATCACAAAATATATCATAATAAAAATCTACAAAGCATGGTAAAACACAATAAAAGATAAAGTTATAACAAAAAATCATATTTAAGAATTCAAGGTTGGCACTCTAACATACAAAGCTAGTATGTGTGCTTGCCTTTGTGGAGAGTGTGAATTAGGTTTAAGTGTTTGAGTTTCAATTTTATTTGGAGTTTAAATTGTACCATGGTTGGTTTATGTTCAAGTGAATAGTAACTTTTAGGTTTTGTTATTATAATTTTGATAAGTTAAACAGTGTTATAAGGTCAACCTTGAGACAAACTCTTCATTTTGGGCACTTTAGGTATTAGGAACATTCAAATCACTCTAAAAAATCAAATGATATTTCATAACATCTATGAGCATATAAAAACGAGTTTTATGTATTTGGGGTTTAGTATTTCTTTCATGTTTTTTCTATTTATAATAGGTTGTTCTATAAATTTTAATTTATAATTTATTTTATATTTGGTTTAAATGATCTTAGTGTGTTATGAATTTTAATTTTGAAGTTAGGAATAACGTTAAGAATAATTTTTTAATATATTTTTTCAGAATTTTATTTTATTATTTTAAATTATTATTTCTTAATAATTATTTATTGTTATTTTCTTTAAAAATTATTAAAATTTCAAATGATTTCTAAATTTAAGCAAAATATATAAAGAATTTTAAAATATTATTTTAAAACTTCTAAAATATGATGTTATTTGGATGTTAAATTATATTGGTTCTAAAAGTTCTAAAACATGATGTTATTTGGAGGTTAACATTTGTTCTTTGATTTATTTAAATCAAATTATATAAATATTTTATTAATTAGTTGGTTTTAATTCAAGTTTTTTATATTTTATTTGTTTATGGGGGTTTGTGGTTAAATTTTAGTGAATATTTTGATTAAATTATATTTATTATGAATTATTGTAGCTGATAAGTTATTTATTGAACTACTTAATTAAAAAAAAAGCGCATTTGAATAATTGTGGAAAATAATTCAAAGTTGTGTGAATTCATGTACCAAAATCATTATTGACATTGAAATATTTGTGAAGTTTATTATTATTATTTTATTAGGATTTTAATTTATTTTAGATAATTGTATTATTTTCATTATTCTATTATTAAATTTAAAGAAATTTTACATTTGTAATTTTAAATATTTTTTAAATTATTTAAAATTATTCTTAAAAATTACAGAAGATCTTTGATGACCTAAAGAAACTTTAAGAAATTTTTTATTAAAATCTGAGATGATTTGACTAAAAAATTTATTAAACTGGATTTTAACGTTACTTTTTTAATTATAATTTATTCAAATTAAAGTGACAATTTTTCTTATGAAATAGTAGTTTGAATTTGAATCTATTGAAATTGAAGTTACAATTTTTCTTATTCTTTAAAATTTTTTATTTTTATATTTTTTTATAAATTTTATTGTTCTTATTTTTTATATTTTTTTAATATTACATGATTTTCTAACTAGAACAACAACTCAACTGGCCCTTTACACTTTATGAACTATTATAGGGATTTAATGAGAGTGTGGGATCCATCAATCCACATAATAAAGAAGAAAACACACAATATAACTTAATCAAAAACATTGATTTCAAACAAAATAAAATCAAGATTCCTAATTTTATGTTCCTAATCAAGTTGGGAAATTTGAAATAATTTATATAGAAAAGTGTGTTTTCAATAATCCAAGGGAAGACTATGAAAATCCTTCATTGAGAAGGATCGAGATGTACCAAATACCTAATTTATTGGTTGGATTAAGTTGATTCTATATTTTCCATCACAAAGATGCACACTTGAATGAAAAGAAGATGAGTCTTGTTAATTACTTGATATAGAAGAAATTCTTTTTAGTTTGTGATTTCTATAGGTTCATTTGTGTAGGATAAATCAAATTAAGGTGGGCTACACTAGCTCCAAACACTCTGTTGAAGGTCTTGATTAATGTGCTCTAATATGATTGGTTGGTCATTCAATAAGTTGGAGCAAATGATTCATGGGAATGAGGGATGAGGGTGATTTCTTAAAGGCTTGTGAGGGTTTTAGACAAAAAGAGTCCAACCTAAAGTTATTGGGTTATGAGGTTTTTATAAGCAATCCTCAAGGCAAGGATTTGGTTTCACCAAGGATAGCTGTTAAATGGTTAGTGAAATTGGGAGTGAACTAATCTAGAGTTTCCAAATGGATTAGGGTGACCTTAAGAGGGATGGTAATTGCTTTGAAAATTTAGACTAAATTGGGACCAATTCTTGATGTCTTCCTACTTAATTCTTTTATTGTTGAATCATTATGTTTCTTACTAAACTAGAAATGAAATGTTTTAAATGATTTGAGATGGATTTAAAAGGATCAAATGACCGCATTAAGTTTTTATAGGTGAACCAAGCATTACTCATTCATAGTCAAGTTCATTTAGAACTTTGAATTAAGGAATTTAACTCCATTCATGGATCCGTTATATTTGAATGTAGGTATGTATAACAAGTTAGATAGCTTGGGGAAAATTAGAAGTGCATAAAAAAAATTATTGTTAGTTCTTGGAGTAGCTATGGTGTAGATATTCTTTATGATGGATTGGGTAGTCTATTCAACAAAGGTAATAACAGTGGTCGTAATTAGAGGGTTTAGGTGGTTTTAGAAGATAAGGAACTAGCTAATAGGGTTTTGATAAATATTTTGAAGTATTTATTTTTTTTTTGAGGGAAAATATACTACTAGGTTGATTATAAGGATAAACCAAATTCCTTGCCATATTGGCTTCTAAATTTTTCAAACATCATTTCAATACTTGGGTTGTGCTGAAAGTGTTTAATTACTTTAGAAAGTTTAAAAATAATGAGATTTCTCATTTGATAGGTTGAGTTGGTGTTTAGAGTGTATTTAGGTTTGTAGGTTTAGATTTATTTAATTTGACCAAGTTCAAGAATAATTGGGCTTGCTCAAAGGATCATTAACTATAAAATTCTGAAATAATTGGTTAAACGTTTGATGAGTTAATTGAAAGTTGGGTATATTTACGTTCAAATGAATCATAAGTTGGTTTGGTTGGTTTGGGTTTGAAGTTGGGTTTATGCAATGTTAGGTTTGCTATGAAAAAATTTGTTAGAGATCATAGAAGGCTTTTGGGTTAAGTTATTTTTTTTTTTCTAGTTGAAATGACTTTGAATCTTAGTTTTTAAAATATATTTACTTGAATAAGTGATCTTGATTCTTTAGTAAAGATGTAAGATGTGATGTATGCGATTATATGTTTAATTTTCTTAATAGTTATTCTTAATTTGCAACAAAGTAAAAAAACTTGATCCAAAACAAAATCTAGGTCAGTTTTTCACTATGAAACAAATAATAATATAATTATAATATTTAAATATGGGATATTATGCAAGTATACTTATCGTTATCAAGTAATATAGAACTTTTTGATTAAGTCTGGAATATCGAACTCACAGAGAGAATAACAATATGCACTTTAGAAAACTAGAAAGTTTATATGACAAAAATCTACTTCGTAAAATATTTTGACTTAAACTTAAGATGCTATAATAGGAATGAAAATTTGATTCTTTTTGTAATTTTTATTTTATGTAAATAAAGTATTAACTTAACTAACTACTTGCAAGATGAATGCTATATAAATAAAATATATTTTTTCTTATCATGAATCGGTAAAAGGTATATGAATTTTGTTGTGGAAGTATGCTAAATGTGTTGAGAAGTATGATTAATGTGTTGTGCCAAATTTTTTACCCTTACTAGAGATGCTATAACGAATATTGGCTAATCTATAATTTGAATAGTCTTGAAGACCAATTAGGTAGAGAAGATACCGGCTCTCACTCTAGATTTTCCTTTTCTCCCTCAACCGGAGGGCTTGAGGGCTAACATCTCGTATCAAAATTTAAAACTATAAATCAAATTGGGGGTTTTAGTCTGTCACTCTAAAGTTCTCTAATTCTATACCCTTGAAAAGTTAATTTTCTTATTTATTTGCACTCAATCCCATGAACTACATTCTCATTCTTGAAATCAATATGTGATTCTAACCATTTGTTGATTGAGACATTACCATCACGGATCTTACATGTTCTCACAATAGATATTAACATCTTAATTGGCGAAATCAAGAGGTAAATGAAGTACAAGGTTTCAAATCATCATAACTTCTTCCAACATTGAAGTCCAATACTTCAGACACCATCCTTTAAACAATTAATCCCTTAAAAGAAAACTACTCAGAATTCATGTAGAAAACACAACCACACATGAGTTTAAAAGCAGAAATCATGCACATAAAAAAGAAATCTAGATTAAAACCAAGTGTATTTAAAAGCAGAAATCACGCACATAAAAAAGAAATCTAGATTAAAACCAAGTGTAGTCACAAAGATAAACACTTATCTCAAATCATCTCCACCAAATCTCTTGAAGTTCCTTTGAATTATCTTCCTTCAGTCACTATAAACTAACACTCAAAATAAAAAGAAAGTGGCAGGGGGGGGGGGGAGGCGGCGAGGGGCAGTGGCGGCGACGGTTACTTGGATGAATGATGGTAGTAAAATCTGATGGGTGGTTGGCCTCCACGGGGACTAGCTTTGATGATCTAAGTCTTCTTTAATAAAAATCCAAAAGGTCCATTGGTGTCTCTTCAAAAAGGTGTCTCCATTCAATGAATTCTAGAAGTTGTCTCCTCAAAAGCCAATTGAATGAATTTTCGTGTCCATGGGATATTTCCCACATTTTTACCAAGTGTTGCTTCAAACACTTCTTCAAAAAGTCGTCTAAATTCAATGAATCATCAAATAATTACTTCTGGCGCTTAGGCGTCTCAGTTCATTTTTGCATCTTTCTTGATTTTTGCTCCAAATTTGACCATTTTTCACTCATTTTAGCATTTTTCATCCATTTGATTGTATCTGAAAGAAAAAACACACAAATACCTTTCATTAAAACACGATATCTCAAAAATATGCATAAAAATGTGTATAAAAACAAAATATATTTTAGGTGTGTCATTAAGCCCGAAATGAACTTGAATTAGATCGAAGCTAATCCTCACAAATTTGAATTTAGTTGAGAGACCATATAAATTTGCCCATAAATTTTGATTTTACTTTGAACTATTTAAGTTGATTTAATTCACAACGGCCAAGTTGAGTCATTGGGTTAATGTGAGCCCATCAACCTAAGCTCGCATTGATTTAATTGGATTTAGACAAAGTTTTGTTTCATTTTATTTATTTTGTTTAAATTTTAAGATGTCTTGTGGTAAGCTACTCCATTTTAGCTCATGTATGTTTCTTTAATGATCTATAAAGAAATTAAGCTCATTATGAATTAGAAGTTTGAGAAAGAGGTTTAATTTGATTGGTTGATCCTATAGGATTATTATGGTTTTAAATAATAAAGTAACAACTATGGGCTATTTAAATGCTAAAAAATTAATCACAAGACAATGTGGACTACAACATGGTTATACTCAAGGAATGGGAAGTGGAACTATGTTGTAGTGAAGAAAATAGTATTTAAAATCACTAAACAATATATAATGAAATTTAAATAGGTTCTAAAATATCAAATTATGATGTCAGTGCAACATTATATGGCCATAGAGTTAGTTTCGTGCCTAAATGTAAAGTAGAATTAGGTAGAACTCCCAAAAAAAAATGAAAATGCAGTAGTTGTACCGAAGAAAAATGCTTTCAACATACACTAAAAATAATTAAAATAAAAAACATATGTTTTAACCAAACAACAGCTATGGGCTATTAAATAAATTATAAAATTTAATCCCAAGATAAACTATGGAGTATAATAAGGTTGTAATCAAGAAAAAAAATGAAAAATCATTGATTATACTGAAGAAAATTTTGTATGAAATATGCAAAAAATAATTAAATAAAGCATCAACTATGGGCTATTAAATAAGTTCAAAAATTTAATTCCAAGAAAAAATGTGGACCATAACATGGTTGTATTTAAAGAAAATATGAAGTACAATCATAGTGTAACGAATGAAATAATATGTAAAATAACCAAACAATTTGTAATAAAGATCAAACAGGTTCAAAGATATTAAACTAGAATGTTAGAGATGCATTATATGTTCATAGAGTAAGTTAAGTGCCAAAATGTAAATAAAAACTAGGTTGCACTTAAAAAAATGAAAAAAGGAGTGGTGGCAATGAAGAAAATGCTTCCAAAATATACTAAAAAGCAATTAATATAAAAAACATATTGTTTTAACCAATAAAAAAGTAATTATGGGCTATTAAATATGTTCAAAAAGTTAATCCCAAGACAAAATATGGAGCATAACAAAATTGTATACAACGAAAAGTGGAGAAGCAGTGGTTGCACTGAAAAAAAAATGCTTTAAAAATACACTGAAAATTAATTAATATAAATGAAAATTGGCTTTAACTAAATAAACAACATCTATGGGCTATTAAATATGCTCAAAATTTTAATCTCAAAATAAAGTATAGGCTACAACATGAATGTACTTAAGAAACATATGAACTGCAGCTATGATGTAGTGAAGGAAATATTATGTGAAATCACTAAACACATATAATGAGAACTAAAAAATGTTCTAAAATACAAAATTAGAACTTATGGGCTACATTTTAATTTCATAGAGTGAGTCTGGTGCTTAAATGTGGAGCAGAACAAGGTTGTACACAATAAAAAAAATGGAGAAACTGTGGTTACATTGAAGAAAAAAAACTTCCAAAATACTCTAAAAAATAGTTAATATACACTACAAACAACTAATGTATGGTTCTACTCAAGAAAAAAATGAAATATAAAATGATGGTTTGTATAGGAGAATGTCGATGATGGTAATAAAAGAACAACATCAAACCTTAAAAATGGAATCAATGTCAAGTGGTAATACTTTTTCATCATAAAGAAAGCCCACCCTTAAAGTCGAAACCCTATCAATATATTTTGAAATGTGCAATAAGCATTTTGAAATGCCTGATACACCACATCATATAAGGTCATGTCAGGCCGGGTCAGGCATTTCCATTATTAATGAATTTAATTATAAAATATGTTACGTCCACTTGTTAAATTTGGATTGGAGTCTGCAGGTAGTGTTACATCCAGACTCCGTATGTAATATTTTCTTCCGTGAGATGGGTTGTGCTATAACGTGAGGTGAAGCGCCTAGTTCAATGAATAAATATGTTTTTATAATTTTCTCATGAGAAAATCTATTACTATGTTCTTGATGAATGTGCAATAGAAATCTTGAGTAAATAAAGTTGAGATAGCATTTGTTTTGAAGTGTCATGGAAATACAATAAAATATGTGTATTTTTCTAGGCAATTAACAAAGCTAAAAACTTGCCACTTGGCTATGGAAGTCTGTTCAGGTAACAACTGCAATAAAAATCTATAACTGCTGCAGTAAACTAGTCAGGGCAAGTGGTTCATAATTCACGGTATGGCAACCTGGGTAGTTGTTGACAAATTCTCTTATTGTTGGGCAGGTTGGATGCAGTTATGTTTTGTAGAACCAATTGTGATTGCCTAATAAGCAAGAACAATGAAGTTCGAGCTTGAATTGTTTTGATAGGGATGCATGGGCAATAATAGTTTTAACATTGAAATTGTTAAGGCCATCGTTAAATGCATAATTATAAATGTTATCATCTTCTAACTAAATGTTAGCTTGCAAGTCTCTTGAGTATGGAAGAACTTGTCAATGTCCACCAAGGAAAAAATAAAAAAAAGAGTTAATGGGTGGAGTTTTTCAGACTTGTCTGGCAGGCGTTTCTAAGCGATGCAAGAGACACCACTCCCACCTTTTTGTGGATCCTGGTTTGTATTCATAGATAGAGCATACCCAGGTAATTTTATGAACCTTTGTTGCTTTGGGGTATGGACAACCCCTGCCAATATATAGTTCCCAAACTTTTTTAATTGTATCTTGATAGTAAGCCTAGACTACTTAAGTTATGACACCATTTTGCCATATCCTCCATATTTGCTGACGTTTCTCGGTGATATGTTGATGCCTTTTGTGTCTTTGTTTCTAGTTTCCTACTATGAAAAGCCATGGGTTGACTGGTGGTGCTTAAAAAACCAGTGATATCTATGTCTGATGCATCTGTGTGCAGGGAAATTAGCAGGGATGGACTAACCTAAACTCCCCCCACCTAGGGCTGTCAATTTTGCTTGTTGTTCGTGAACAGCTCGTGTTCGGCTCGTTCGTTAAGTCTAACGAGCCGAACACGAACAAATCTGTAAGCTTGAAATGTAAACGAGCCGAACAAAAACAACAGTTTGTTCACTCGTGTTCGGCTCGAAATGGCTCGAAAAAAAAATTATATAACTTTTATATAACAATATATTACATATATTATTTATATAATAATATATTATATATATTTATGTGTAAGTTTAAATCATAACACCTCATGTGACAATGTGGTTAGTGTATTCTTTTGTATATATTTAATCCAGGTTCGAATCCCACACTTTACATCTATTTTTCTCAATTTTAGTTTAACG
>NW_018164936.1:178290-202237 GCF_001263595.1 Phalaenopsis equestris
CTCCATTTAGATTTTTACTTATATGAATGGACAATTTCATCTTTTTTTTCTGATGAAATAGCAATTTTGAAAATAAGAGGCTGGTCCCGCCCCTGAAAATTGGTATTGAAAAAAAAGGGGTTTGCCAATTCATCCCTCAACTCTGTGTTGAGTAGTTACAGACTAATGGACACATTGTAGGATTTTTGTCCAAAGGCTCGTAGGCTCGTAGCAATGATAAAGTATGTTTCAAACTTCCTATAATAGGCAACATACCACAAATATCCCTTACGATTGTAACTTCAATTATATTAGGAAAATTAGATCAATTGAACTGCAGGTATAACGTGTTTATAACTCAATAATTTAACCGGGCATGAATTGGATATCATAATAAATTTTAAAATTTCTTTAACATTATTTAAATGATACAATATTAAAAAATATAGTTAACAAAATAGAAAACATACTTATATAATATATATATATATATATATATATATTGAGACGGAGAAAATCATGGATACAAGAGGTAATTTGACAATTATTTATATTACATCCATAGTATTGGTGTTAGTAGTCTCTCAAAAGCAGAGGGGTCTAGAGAGAACCATCAGCCTGGAGCATAGTTGGTTAAACTACAGTTTGGCTGATGATTTTGTTAGAATATCTACAGGTTGATCAACAGTATTAACATTATATATTTGAAAGTGTCATGGGTTGATATTGTGGTCTCTGATGAAGTGATATTCAATTTCAAAATGCTTTGTTCTAACGTGAAAGACCAAATTGTTTTCTATTGTCCTGGAAGAAAGTTAGTCGTAATATATTTTAGTTGGGTGAGGCCGTTGAATGCCAAAATCTTGTAGAAGTTTATGTAGCTAGATGACATCAGAAGTGGCTGTCGTGAGAGCTCGATATTTAGTTTCAATGGAAGATTAGGCCACCATATGTTATTTCATTATAGCACAAGCTATTTGTGAGTTACTAAAGAATTAGAATCCAATAATGAACCTTCAATTATCAACATCAAGTGCCCAGTCAGAATCTTAGTATGTTGTGCTAGTCAAGTTGCCCGGAGTGATTACTAGGGATGTAATCGAGTCGAGCCGAGCCGAGTATGCCATTGTTCGAACTTGGTTTGGTTTAATTATAAGATGTTCATGTTCAGCTTGAGCATGTGTCGAGCTTTCATATATTGTTTAAGTTTGACTTGTTTACATTTTTCAATGTTTGAACTTGTTTTGCTTATGACAAGTGAACCAGTATTCAATAGAGCTAAAAATTCAAATGAGTATCTAGATTTTCATATAAAAAATAATAAATAATTTAACCAAAATCCTACCAATAAACAAAAATGACAAAATAAAGCCCTAAGAGATCATAAATCTCGTTTCTCCTCCATTTTGCCTTAAATTATGGATATTGTCTAAACAAAAAAAATGACAACTTTAAACCATAGAGGATCTTAAATCCCATTTCTCCTCATTTTTTCCTTAAATCTCGGATATATTAAATGAAATTTGAGGAAGGATTTATAGGATTTAAAGAAGTTGAAGTGCGTGAAATGGGTTGAGAGGAAGAATGAGGAATATTTGAGTTAATCAGCTAGGACTTAGAAGCAAAGTGGAGAGGGGAAATATTCTAGAGACTAGAGTTTTAAAGATCTTTGCTCGCCGTAATATAATCATTGCCTTCATTGCTTGCACGCCAAAAAAAAGTCTGATTTATGGGGTCTCAAGTTAATTTTAAGGGGCATTTCATAAATAACACATAAATCTTATGTAATTTCTTATATAACAACTTAAATTTAATAAAATAAATATATAATTAGTAATTAATCTAAAAATATTGTTAGTACAATAATATATTACTATTAAATATACAATTAAATAAATTCTAGTTAATTAAGTTTTATTTAAATAATATATCATTTATGATATGAGCTATCATCAAGTTTATTATAGTGTATTTAACAAGTTACTCGTTGAAAAACAAATGAGTTTGATCGTGAACATAAATGAACAAGTATGACTATATTCATGTTTAGTTCATTTAAGATTCAAGCTTTTAAAAATTGTTCGAACAAACATGATCGAGTTTTAATCAAGTCGAGTTCAAGTTGTTTATCGAGGGCATTGGTTCATTTACAACCCTAATGATTACTATATCAGAGGTGATTGTGCCTTGGAGATATCGCAACAAACGTTTCAAAGGTTGAAGATAATATGCCAGCATACAAATAAGCTTATAATGTTTATCTTACTAAACAATTTTGAAAATTAAACATAATTTTATTATATTCTCACATCTCGCAAACCATTTAATAATTTCAAACCCCAAATCCTACAAAAAAATTCTTCATATTCAAAGCTTTACAAAAATAATTAGATCTTTTTAACATAAATATTGTTTTTATCATTCCCACATTAGTATTGCACTTCTTATATACAAATACTAGAACCTTACAACATATGCCAGCAACTCATCTTGGTAGTAAGCATGCTATGTATTATAGCTTGATTAAGCTATAAATTGGAGCATTTTGCTATAATTAAATTTCACTTAATATAATTTAAAGATTTAAATTTAATTCCTAGAATTGAGAACTAAAGTTGATTAAAAATGTTATGCTTGAAATAGTTGAGTGATTTTGATCAGTTTTCATTCCAATGATGGAAAAATGATTCTTAAGACTGATCAAACAGAAAGCATACTTGGTTCATTGTCAAACCAATTTGACTGGCTGGTTTGTTCTAATTTCTTAAACCTTGAGTTGATGTAAGTGTAAGGTGCATCTTGTAATTTTATCAGATATTGGAGTTGTAAGTATTATGATACATGCAGTACTATGAATGTATAGAAACCTATGGGAGAGTGGAACCCTGCTTAAAGTTAAAATTCATAAACTTGTACCTAATTATGTGATATAATAAGAAAATAGATCCATAAACAAAACTATTGAACTTTACAAAAGAGATATTCAGAAGAATATTACTTTAACAGCTTATTCTGTCTCATAGTTTCACAGCAATACTAGTACAAATTGCAGCTTATTTAGCATGCATTTATAAATCATAAATAATAAAAGAAGTGCAGGATTGACAGCTGAACTCTTATATGTCAAGAATCATTCCTCAGTGAATAAGATACGTCAGTATAAGCGCTATCAGCATAAGCACATAAGCAACTCCTTGGTCTATCGCTTTTGCTGCATGCAATAATAAAATAAGAAAAAAATAAAACTAAGTTAATTATCAATGACAAAATTATAATAAAAAAGTAGTATAAGTTATAGCCTGTTGGTTGGTGGGGTTCACTGTAAGTCTACTCATGTCACGGGTTCGATCCCCAGTTGAGCTGAATTCTCGAATATTTAGGCACATGGCGCGGGCTCTCATCATGAGCCATAGCGTATGGGAAATCCGTATTTGGGCTCTGCCAAACACTGATTTCCTTTAATATATATATCTATATATAGATATATATATATATATGTACATGTATGTAGATAATCATATGAACTCACCATCATTTGCATAAGCTTCTGTTAACTGATGAGTATTCAGCAAACCAAAACATTGGCAAGGATGCAAGAAAATGGAATGAAGAAAGCATGCTATGAACAACAGGACTGGAACTTTGATGGAGATCATCTTCAAACTCACAACTGAGTTTCAGAATTCAGTGTCTGCCAATACTCTGTTCTGTCGTGCAAGGAGTTCCATTTATAATGCAAGGCCTAGTGCTGCGAAACACCTTACCGATTAACGAACGATTCGACCACGTGGCCCACCACTACCGGCGGTGTAGAAATAGGTGCCTTTTCCCACTCAGTTTTGACTTCTACGAGTGGAGGAATTCGGGTAAGCATTATTGGTCAACGTCAGGTGGGCCCTTGAGACTTTTCCCCGGATCTATGTAGGCGGGGCAATGCTGCACATTCAACGTGGGGGCTAATAGTCAAAGGATGCCGTCAAATGTGATTGCTTTAGTCGTCATAATTGATGTTCAGACAATGACGTGAGTTATATCATATTATGTATTCGGTGGTATGATGTGATCCATGTCGTCATTTACATATTTATCATCTGGACATAATATTTCTCAGATGTGAGAGCGGTGAAATGTTTCTGAGCCGATCATTTGTATTAAGCGGGATGGTTGGGTTGGTTGTGGTGTTAGTTGATTTGGTCCAAGAAGTTGATTTATTATTGAAGAAAGCTTGATAGCTGACAACTGCTAGAAGTTTGGTTCATGAACTTTGACTAATGATGAACAATGAGTCGGCTTTAAATTGACAGATATTAATTAATCGTGTTGATGAGTCTTCGAATTTGAAAGTTGTTGTTTTCTATATTTGATTGTTTGGGTCGTAATGATGAACAGGTCTCTGTCTGCTAGAATATTTGTTATTGTAGTTTGTACAATGTTCTTCTACATGTAAATAAGTTGAAATAAGTGCTTATGAGGGACAAGATTTGACATGTGATAAGTATGAGAAGAAAAAAACTCCATTTGTTAGACCAAGTTGAATGACTTCGCTAGTGTGATTCAATATTGTTATTTTATATTTTTTTAATAATTATTAAATGGGAATATTAATACAAATTCAAGTTTAATTATAGAACTCGTCTGCAATAGCGGTATGGTTAGAAATTTGAAGCCAGCGTAGTTCTCGTTGGGGCTGTTTGGTTGAGTGAATTTGTGATGTACTGTAATTTTTTTTTAAGAACTTGAAAAAAATTATATGTTTGGTAGGGAGAATTATAAATACATTGTAAAGAAGTATGAATAAATTTGACCGTAGTTCATTTTGGATGAATTTAGAATTTGATCTATTTGGCCGAATTTTAATTACACCACTCATGTAAAATGCTGTAAGCAAGCTACCACAAACTGCCCCCATCCGTCCGTCACCTGCCGCCGATCGATTATAGATATTTATGGCATTGATATATATATATATTATAATTGTCTGGTGGTAAAGCCGACACAAACTTTTTGTGCACAAATGAAACTTAGTGAACAGAATTTTAGTGCATGCGCATAAATTGTTGCCTTGTCATGCACTTTAAAGCATTTGGGATCCGTTTGGGGCAGCTTGTGTGTTCCAGGATAAGCTGCTTATCCTGAAACGCAGCCCGCGGGCGGGCTGCAGCAATCCGTGGCCTGCGTTTAGTGTAAAAACCCAAACGCAGTTTAAGATAAGATGATAAAAACGCGCGACCCAAACAGTACGACGACGTTTTGAAAAAGCCGCCCGCACTTATAAACTGTCCCAAACAGACTCTTAGTCATCTGAATAAATGGATTTTCGATGCTTAGACTGTGGCTTTCTACAATGCATTCAATAAAAGCCTTCAAAGCTAGACAAGTACCCTATAAGTTAGACCTTTTCCCATGAATATTTGGTGAGCCATTTCGAACGTTGGAATATTGAGATTGATGGCTATATATCTTAATTCTTAATGAGTTCACCTTTTTTTTTCTTAATTTTAACCTAAACTATATATTCATTATGCTTTAATGACAAGCCTTTGCTTTGCTAGCTATTCCCAACTTGTCTTTTAAACCTATGAACTTCCTCCAATCTTTCTTTTGTTTTCTATATATCATAGCTAATTATGGCTCATATACCAGATAAAAAACATATGATGAAGCGGAGGAGCTCGAGAGCGGAAACATTGTCGAATTGAGGCAGTTTTGTTAAGTAGGTTGTGGGTGTGGGGGAACGCCCCAGCGGTACGGTATAGAAATAATTTTGTAATTACATATTGTACTCTAATGTTATATATATATATATATATATATATGTTTTATTGTAACCCTAATGGAATGTACTCCTTATCAAGAAATCAAAAGGACGCTGCTGCTCTTGCTCCTGAGGAGGACGTAGGCAAATTGCCGAACCAAATTAAATCCCTATATTTGTTCTTGATTCTTGTCTTTTCTTCGCCCTAATTCCTTAACAATCACAATCTATATTTACCACGAAGGTATGAATCATCATTTGTAACCTCTTAATAAACAATGTCATGAACCCTCAGCCCTCAGCCCTCGCTTTAACAACAAGTTGCATGTTCCTCTCCTCTTTCATGACAATGCCATGCAACTAGAACATATCTTGTTCATTCAAGCCACAGCTTTGACATTGTGTGTTATTTCTCGAAGTCTATGATGACGGCAAAAAATAATGTGCTGTTGAATGTGATTTACAGCATATGCATTACGTGTGATATAAGTTGATTAATTTCTTGGAGGATTTAGTGTTTCTTCATTCTTTACACTAAGTCGCAATGCAGGAAAAATAAACTTGACATTGTGTTGTTGTTTGTGCAAGTCTATGATGGCGGCATATATATATATATATATATATTAATTCAACTATCATTTATGAGGTTATTAAGAATGGTTGTCTTTAATCATCCTTTCGTAGAACATATGGAATCTTTTATTTATTTCACCTATCAATACGCATGAATAACATATAGATTTATATATAATAAGTGTAAAAAAGACTTGTAGAAGTTTAAATGATTTCATATCGAGTTGGTCGAGTCGAATTATTCGCGAAGTGAGATCAATTCGAGCATGTGTAAAGATTGTTTAATTTAGAGCAAAATAAACTTGTTTTAAGGCAAATAATTGTTTCACAAAAAAAATAATAATATGGCATGTTAATCTGATTTCCTAAAAGGTATATATGTTTGTTTTCATATTAATTTACAGTATAAAATTTTACAAATAGATTGTTATCATTTTCCTCAAAATCAAATTTCTGAAATTGATGTTGCTCTCACGCCATGTGCTCTTTGAAAGATTTATCGCTTTCGAACAAGCACTACAAGAATTTAGGTTTTTTTCTTCACAGGAATTTAGTTTTTTTCAATGGCCACAGTCTGTCGGTGATGATACGAAAACCCGTTGTTTTAATGTTGTTGCTGGTTTACCGACGGTTTTAAGCTCGTACGTAAAATGCTTGTCGATAATTCCAAAACTGACCGATATTCCGACGGTATACACGTACCAATGATTATCCGACGATTTAATGTCGTAGTTTTTTTCGAGAACATTTGAGTCGTCGGTAATCTTCGGTTCGTATAATTGATGGTTCCTCCGTCGGTAATAGTGACGACGTACACGTTAAAAAAAGTTGCACCTGTTGGTTTTCTGAAACAGGCAAAATTGTCGGTTATGCATCGTTTTCATAACCGATAGGTTAGCTGACGGAAAAGTGTCGCACCCGTCAGTTTTTTGACTCAAGTAAAACCGTTGGTTAAGCGTTGTTTTTTAAAACTGACGGTTATCCATCAGAAAAGTGTCGCTCTTGTCATTTTTGTGTGACGCACCTTATGTCTGCAATTATGTATCGGTTAAGCGTCGGTAAAAATGTTCATTGGACAACCATCAGTTTTGCCTAGGGATAGGTTTGGAACAGTCGCAAAACCGACGGTAAGCCGTCGGAATCCTGTAGCACAAGAAAAAAGAACAAAATCTTTCTTTCGCATTTATATTACCACAACGGTTATTACATTATTTAGTATATAATTTCAATCATTTAACGAAATAACATTGTTATCAAATAGTAAATTATCAAATCAAATAATGAAATGCATTTATTTTAAATTATATACATCACTGTTCATAGAAAAAATATATGTCTAGATATACATAAACATAAAAAATAAGAAAAACGCCCTCCTAATCATCCACCTCTATCTTGTCAACCTCATCCTCATCGTCTTTCGCCGCTTCCTCCTCCAATGTTGTCACTACCTTGTCACACTTCCTCATTCGCTGTCAGAAAGAATCCAACTCAACCTTCAGCTTGGCCTCCATGTTGGCCTCCAGCTCTGACCTCATCTGAGAGAAGCGAGTCTCCATCTTAACAGGGAATGCTATAGCATGCCTAGAGATCTTCTCATCCTGTGCTGTAGAGGTAGAAACTGCAGATGCACTGGTGAAGGGTGAGCATTGTAGGCAAACCCCTGAGACATGAGCCCATAGACTCAACCCTTCTTCCCTTCTATAGCCTCCCTGCACAAGTCGTACTCGGATGGAACACACGCGCAAATCATAATACCTTTCGACACCTGGTATCAGCTCTCCTTCAGCTACTGGAATCTCTTCTGCAAAAAAGTAGTTACATTCAGTTAAAGCTAACATGCATTCATCAAAATGTTTTAGCTTGTCAATTACCTATGTTACACGGGATCTGTAATGGATCGAGGATTGGTCGGACCGCCTCTTGTGGTTGCACTCATATATATCAGGGGCGGAGGACTCTCATTCAATCTCCACAGTCTTTCCATAAAACGAAATAGTTAGAATACGTCTTCAAAATATAGAAGATCTTATAAAATAAATGAGATTTTACCACCCTATGTGCCCCCTTTTGACCTCAAAATTGAATGAAATTTTAGACAAGCTAACTCAGTAATGGTATAACTTAACCAAAGCCATTATTCACCACGTTGATCATTTGGTCAACTCTGGACCAAATGCTCACCACATTGACCATTTGGTCCACCCTGAACCCAATGATCACCACATTGACCATTTGGCCAACACTAGATCGCCATGGTCAACCCTACACCACCATAGCCAACCCTACACCATCATGGTCAATTTATGGTCTTTTGGTCAAATTCTTTATCCTCTTAATTAATTAATTATTTAATTAATTAAAATAATGAGAATAAAACCTCTTAAGCCTAAGTTAGGATCCTAAAATCATGGCTCAATCTCATCCATCAAATTCGTAGCCCATGGAAGCCCAAATTTAAGGCCCATCCTTAGTAGGTTTACCCATGACCCAAGGTCATCCATCGCTTTAGGGTTAACCCATTAACCCTATCTAAAATCCAAGGGAGCCACCATTTTTGACCAAGACCAAAAGCCACATGAAGGGGAGGGTATATGGCACCTTACTCAAATTCCACATCACATCCTTTGAACCTAGGCGGACTTGCCAAGCCATCTCATTGCCATGTTGTTTACCCACCTCACTATCCTTCCAATAGGTTAGCCAAGAATAAAGAACATTCGCCACAAACCAAAATATTCATTGCATGGTATCCTTGGAGCCTGATTTCTGAGGTCTCTTTGTTCCATCTCCAGAGATATCATAATTTAATTCTCTTGTGATTCCTCTGTATCTTAAGTGTCTTTAGAGGTAAGCTATTTAAGGCTATGGGAGGATGGGTTTTCTCTTGTTCGTAGAGAAGCTATTTTTGGTGGATGCATAAAGCTCAATTTCTTACTGGATAATATGGAATCAAGCCCACTATAGTAGTTTTTTTTTTCAGAGTGACTTAATCTTTAGTGGATGGTGAGGTTGTGAGTTGATCTTTCCATCTCTTGTTTGGATAGTGAGGCACATCTTTTAGGGATCTAAAAAACAAATCAAGAACTGCTAGATGTGTCTTCTAGAAAATGAATTTGAGGTTTTGTGCGGGGATAATAACAATTTAAGTAATATTGTTTCACAACCCTGTCGTCATCCTCCTCCAAAGACCTATAAAATATAATTCATCGTCATATTATTAGCTCTACCTATAACAATGCATGTGTTGAATGTTAAAAAATTGATGCAAATCGACCACCTTCTTTGACTCCCATTATTAAACGCGGATTCCTACATACGTATTTAAAATCATGCTCTAGTTTTACAATTAAAAGCCAAGTTCCTATTGTGTTCATTTCATTTTGACTATTGCAACTCCAAAAAATAATTAGAAGTCAATGATCTTCCTTGACCTTGATGGTAATAGAAGAACACTAGATTTAATGTTTTGTTAATAAAATTTTTGGGAATAACTATACCAATCTTATGTCTGGTTATCTCCATATGAATGTAAGCCGATGCCATCATCATCATTAGCCTTGTTCCATCAATTTGAGGTCGACATTACTATTTCTCATATTTCATTCACTAATGTTGAATGTTGTCTAATGCGTTGATCTTATTCCTTACAAATCAATTTGTAATATTTATAGGCATGTAATTTTAGGTTTATATCCAAACCTTAGTATTGATTTGATACTAAATTTATCAACTTGTTTAACAGTTGCATTCTCTACCTTTTATTTAATATTTATAATCAATTAATTCTATTTGCAATCATATAAACTCTTAAAGATGTCACTCCAAACTTTTTCTTAACAAAATCATTCCTAGTTTTGCTACATCCATTATAGTATTTTCGTTTTCAACTCACTTAGAAATTAATGACTTTTGCAACCTAATAGTTGGATCTATATAGATGTTATACTCTTATTATAAAATTCTTTTAAAAGACTTCTTAATTTTAACTATCCACCTCATATCCTCATTTATATTTCCATTCGTTTGTATGTTAAATCAATGATATTTAAATTTATTACACCATAGTTGCACTATCTTCTAATAGTCTTACCCATTAAAAGTACGCATCTTGTACTTGATCATTAATTAATTTTAAATATTCTTTCTCTATACATTTTCTCCATTTTTTAAAATTTTCACTCATTTTTGTATATGTCTCACTGATTGGAACTATATCCTCTGTAAAAGGTATATACAAAGATATCTTGCTTTGAATAACTTCTGTAAGTATGCTCATTACTAACTCATAAATATATGGACCAAGTATTGACCCTTGATTTAAACTGATGATGATTAAAAACTTTTGATGCTAGTTAGTGTTCCATTATATGTTTCTTAGTAATGTCTATGTGGGCTAAGGGTAAGCCTAAATTGAGCTTTGTTCATAAAACATCACAATTGTGCTTCTATTCAATGATAATGACTTTACTTAAAAGCTTTCATTTTAGGGAAAACTTATGTGAGAGTTGGTTTTGCATCAATGGTCTCATAGATTATTATTTTTTATTTATTAAACTTGAAGGAAAAACCAAAGGCCATTAGTAACGAGATTAAGAAATCTTATTAGTTGGATGCTTTTTAAAGTCAAGCCATTAGTTCTTATTCTATTTATTTTTATATGATTTAAACAACTATTGCTATAGGAAATAATTGTATATTGTATTATATGTAGCTTTACTATTTGTAGAGCAAAAATATTTGACTGCAATAATCACTAAAGAAGAAATTGTGGAACCTAATAAAACTTACGGTGAGATAAAGAATGGTCTTTATATATATTAAATAAAATAATAAAACAAATTATATCAAAATAAGAAATTGTAAAACTAATTTTATTTTCTTACTTTGGTTTGTTGGTGCGACAACTACTAATGGTCACATATGAGTTTAATAAAATAAGAAAACAAATTCTATCGAAAAAATATTTAGAATGAAAGTAATTCTTCTCTTTATGATTGAAACTTGGCTCTCTCTAACCATATACTTGCATGTATCCATGTAATATTCTAGGCTCTTATCTTTGGATAGAGAGTCCAATCGATTTTGTTTTTCAATGTTAGAGGTCTATAGAATAACCTTTCTATTGTGTTTTATCTCTCGTTGTTGATGCTTTTTAAGTATCTGAACTTTTGATAGTTTAACCTTCAGATTATTTTCATTTAATTCTCTGACTGTGTTCATTCTATTATATTATTGAGATTATTCAAAATAGTGTAAATGGAATGCATTGAAGGCCTTTCTAATTTTGCATTATTTAAGACATTAACAATTTTAATATAAAGACATTTCCAAGATATATGTAGTAACACACAAGATACAAAGGATATCCAAGAAATTTAAATTTATTTAATTCGTAAAAAAATTCTACGCTTTTCTATTTCTTTCTATAGACAAAGACATTCAAGCACCACCTCACATGCAAATGCACATTAGGTGGGCATAGAATAAACATGAATGACATTTCTTCATTTGTTATGGGCGGTATCACGACCCAATTCGGTGCTTAGAATTAACTAAAGCGGAAACAACAGTTGAACGATATTAACATCTAACTATCCATATTTTGAAAACTTCAATACATATAAATGAACCACTAATCCATAAAGTACAAAAAAATCCAAAGGTTCTAGAAACAATAACATTCAAAGACAACATTTCAAGCCAGTACTAAACATTATATCAATATATGAAAAAAACAGTAAAAACAAAACTATTATTATAAAAGTATATAGCAGCAGTAGTCCTCATCCAGTAAACTAAGCCTTTCATATTAGACATATCAATCTATAAATTTTCTTTACCCGATAGAAAAAATTATTTGCAACCATAAGTATAACTTAGTGGGTAATTATAATCTAATATGCATTAAATTCTTATGCTACGCTATGTATGAACAAACAAAAGAAAATGCATTCCATTTTATCAATACTTTAACTTTATTCCTTCTCATTCCACTTTAAGCAATTACCATTTTTAGCCTTTTTAAAAATCAAAACAGGATTAGTGTCATTCTCGAATGTATCATAAAAAATGTACTCGAAGCTAAAAAAAAAGGTGTTCGAAGCACCCTCAAAATTATACCCAAATGTACCCTCAAATTGTACCCGAAGACACATCTTTACCATTTCATTTAACGTGGGCGGGTACATTGCATCCCATGTCAGTACCATCTAGGAGTAATTCTGTATGACTTAAACCCATACTTTTTATTTCATATGAATTAAAATCCTTTAGAATGTAAGTTATTTTACTCTCTTTCTTATGATATTTCAGGCTTTCAATATGCTAGGTATAACTAAAAAACTTATTTTAAAAAATTTAATAAAGCAATTATTCATTTACTAAAACATTAATTTAACACATAGAAGAAAATAATCACCCACCTTGATTTAAAGCGACTTCTGAAATAATTTATCGCTTCACTTTACTTTCTTCAATTAATCCTAATAAATTAAATATACATATATTTTTAAAGATCACATTCTAAAAGAAAGACTTACATATCTAATGACCTATAACTAAATTGACACATATAAGTCAATTAGAAAATTCCTTACCTTAAAAGTTGGATTTGCTTCCTTGCACAAAATTTTCATTTTTCTTTTATAAATTTAATTGATTCACCTCTAATCTTCTACCTTCATATCTGATTAAATTAAACATGTTATTAGCATTTAGTAAGTAAATCAATAATTTCAATTTAAGCAAATTTATATTATTAAATATTAAATACCTAGAAGATTTGATTTTTATCATTCACACGTAAAACTCAATTTCTCCTTGACATCATAAACTTCCACTTAACAGCCCTTTATAATGTAAGTGAATGTAGATTAACACAATAATTAATTAATTTCACTCTCATAAATATATATAACCTATTATTAATTTATTTAATAAAAAAATCTCAACCCTTACCTCCATTCTGCGCCCGACTGCCCTAACACGCACAAACGGCTCGACCCCTGCTTCCTTATCCTGCCTTCAGCCTGTGCTCGATCGAGCGAGCTCCCTCCTCTTTTTCCTTCGGGTTCGACTCGAAGCAGGCAGTACCCGGAGTTTTCTTCTTCCTCCTCTTACTTTGCGCGAGCACACCACGTTGGCGTCTCCTCCTCTCTTCTCCTACGCATTCCTACGCACTCCTACGCACTGCACCAGCGTAAGAAGCCGTAGCTTATCGTGGCTCAGTCCTCGATCGCGACTCGGTACAGGTAGGTTTTCGATGTCGCTCGACCACTTTACTTCTCCTTCCCTTCGATTTTTACTTCTTCTTTTTCCTTCTCCGAGGGGGATGCGTTCCTCTAAACGGCAGCGCTTCTCTATTTTTATTATTATTATTATTATTATTTTAATTTATGTTATTACAGTCTCCTCTTCTGGTAAAATTTGGTTTTGAAAATTTGAAATTAAACATGAAAGTGAACATACCTTAATTAAAAACTTGTGAATACTTTTCTTGCATCTTAAATAACTTCTCCCTGTACGAGAAAAATTTGCGTACGTAAGACATACACAGAGCTGTGTACGATAGCTAATAGGAGAAGACCACGTATGCATCAGCGGTCTCATAGCTTGTAACTTATAAAAGAAATAGGTGTTTTGCTGCGCGTGACGTGTCGACCCAGCTCACGACGGTAATTCGATTGTAACCCCGTTGTAGCCATGCAATACCTCCCGCGGCCGGCTCCTAGTAACGCGCTTGTAATCCCGTTGTAACTCATGTGTAACCTTCACCATTCAGACAGTAGTACCGCGCGTATAACCTGAGTGTAATTTCTCTATAACCTCGTCGCTGCGGAACCAAAAGTATACTCTTCGTGTAACTCGATTTTCATTGCGATGTAACAGATTATTAGGCCCGTCGCATTAGAACCGCGCGTGTAACCCTCATGGAACCGAGAGTACACCCTTCGTGTACCTACGATGTAACAGACTATTAAACCCGTCGCATTGGAATCACGCGTGTAACCTGAGTGTAACTGCGATGTACAAGATTAAAAATTGGAGCGCGAGCGAATCATGTTATTTAAGTAGCTAGGGTTTACTGTTTTATTGGTCATATTCTTTATTTTCCGACACCATTTTCTCCTGCAGTGGCACCTGGACCTGTTGAAGTTCAAGATGGACAACAGAAACACAAATTGTTATTTTATGTACAAAGCGGAAGGAGAAGAAGAGAATTATCCTGCCAAGAGAGAAGAAATGCACGTTAAAGTAGAAGTGTGTTCGGAGATGTCTTTTTTTTTTTTGGGAGATATTGCTTTAGTTGTTACAATAATATTGTTTACTGTTAGGGTCTTCTTATTTTTAGGATCTAGTATTTTTGGAGGTGTATGTTTGTTGAGGTATGTTTATACAGGTGCATAGTTTTAGGGTTTTATAAAAACAGTGAAGTAAATATCCTACCTTATAGGGTTTTATAAAAACAGTGAAGTAAATATCCTACATTTAACCCCAATAATCACAACTCAATAGCTAATAAAAAATAATTAAGTTTTTGAAAGTGCATATTTGTAGAGGTGTATGGTTTTAAGGTTATTTATTGAGCTGTGATTATTACGGTTTAATGTAGGATATTTAGCTTGACTGTTTTTTTAAAACTAATGAATCTTTATTATGGAAGGAACATATGAGAGTTTAGGGTTGTTTTTTGAGTTGTTTATAGAGTTTAACATTTTATTCTCTTGTGTGTGCAGTTTGTTGAGAGTGAAACTATCTGTATCGAGCAAATAACAAACATATTACTTCAAACGATGATCCACAATGAGAAAAACGTATAAAGTATATTGTGCTTATGCTCATCATATTAGATTTAGTGTTCGTAAGGAACACGTTACGTTTTGGCCCAACTCCAGGAATATTAAGACGAAGGACTTGGTATGTGGAAAAACATGTTTCAAGAAAGTGCTAAAGATCACAGAAGTTATTAACTACAATAAAATAGACAAAAGAATTATTTGCCCTGCAATGATTCGATACGCAGTTGATTAGGAAGACAATTGGACAGTCAAAAAATTCATTGGATCTCATAACCACTCATTAGCGAACACTGGTGATAAACACCTGTTGCGTTCCAGCAGAAAGATAAGTAAAGTCAATGCAGATGTGCTTAGGTCGATGACACATTCAGGAATAAAACCTAAAGACGTGTTTAACTTTCTAGCCAAAGAAGTTGGGGGTGTAGAGAACCCAGAATGTATAAATAGAGATGTTTTTAATTTCATTCAAAGAGTGAAGAGATTTAGAATTGAAAATGGTGATGCCAATGCTTTATTGCAGTTATTCGCAGTGAGACGTGCTGAGGATAACATGTTTGAAAGATTTTGAAACTAATGAGAGTGGTCGGCTAATGAGTTTATTTTGGAGCGACGAGACATCCAGACTTGATTATGAATGCTTTGGAGATATTATTTTTTATACGAGTTATAGATTACATAAATATAACTTAGGTTGTGCTCCTATTGTTGATGTTAACCATGATTGACATAATGTTCTCTTTGGAGTCGGATTCTTGTTAGAGGAGACGGTAGACTCGTTTAAATGATTTTTTAAAACTTTTATTCATATCATAGGTGATAATCATTCAATAACAATCTACACTGATTAGGATCAGACAATGGGTAGAGCCATAGCAGAGATTTTGCGAAATACATGATATAGATAATGTTAGTGGCACATATACAATAAATTATCTATAAAAGTTCAATGCGGGGTGGTGGATAAGATAGTCAATGATTTTTTTTATAAATATTTGAGCAAATGAAAGTCTGAAGAGAACTTTGATGATACATAAGAGGTGATGATTGAGACAAGTAATCTACAGAACAATGTGTGGCTAAATGAGAAGTACAAAATTAGACATAAATGACCTACAACTTTTAATAAGGATGTATTTGGAATGAGAATTTTATCGACCCAAAGAAGTGAGTCAACCAATACTATTTGTCATGGTGTCTCAAAGCTCATTAGTTCTATTATAAATTGTTTTTGGGCATTGAAAATGTCATGAAAACGTGGAGGCCCAACAAGAAAGACGAGGATTCAAGTGTGATCAATCTGTGATTACTCATGTCGTAAAAATCAGCTCAATACTGAAGCAGACAACTACATTTTACTCAAGGAAGTTGTACAGAATATTTGAGAAAGAGTTTATACATGGGTCATGTGGTCTTCAATTACATGCCTCTCTAAATAATGAAACTGAATTTTTCATTAAGAATTTGGATGATCATAGAGCAAACAGTACTTGGGTAGTTAATTTCGACAGTTTGAGTTTGAATATTCAGTGCAACTGCAGAAAGCTCAAAATGATGGGGCAACTATGTGCACACTCTTTATGAGTCATAAACATTCTATATATTAAGAAGATATCCGATAAATATCTTTTTTGAGATGGTCTTAAAATGTAAAAAGAGATTTATATAACAGTTATGGATAGAAGCATCTGCAGCAGTCACAAACGTTGAATGATATTAAAGGCGACCTAATATTTCGAACACATGCAAAAATTTGCATATCAAATTATCAATAAAGCAAATGAAAATCTAGAAGTTGAGCAGCACATGAAGGAGTCCATGAAGAAATTATCATTGGATATTGATGACATATTTAATTGGTAAAGGTCCTCAGCCAAGGAGACCACAATAAAAAAAAAACCTGTGAATAATGAATCAAAACTGAATGATCCTGCTAAAATGCGTCCTAAAGGAATATCTAATGCCAAACTAAAAGAGTATTGAGAGAGAAATAAAAGAGTAAAAAATATATTTTCACAACTTCAATATTTTTTCATATGTTTCATCAAACAAGTTTTTCACTCATAATCACTGTATATACAAGAAAACAAAAAGATATTTCAACCACCGAATAACAAGAATCATCACAATGTCATCCACCCATATGCTCACTGTCTGATTTTCTAACACAGATAAAAATATAATGCAAAATTATGAGCACAATGTTTCATTTTTTAATTGTTCTTGTTGTGGTATGTAAATTTTTTGTTACTGCTGTTACATGGATATATGTTTGTTCTATAACACTAATGAATTTCTTATACATAGTTAGATATATACTGCTGATATATGAATATATACTGCAGAATTTATTTGCTTCACGGACTAGGGAATCCTACATTGCCATGATGACGTATTCAATACATGAGACAACAATGCCTCAACGGTTTCCTTTTAAGATTTTATTGTTCGATTTTAAGCTAAAATTTATTTGCTTCACGGACTAGGGAATCCTACACTGCCATGATGGCATATTCAATACATGAGACAACAATGCCTCAACGATTTCCTTTTAAGATTTTATTGTTCGATTTTAAGCTAATATAAAATGAGTTCAGGTGATACACTGCAATCTTTTATATCTCTTTCAATGCCACCTTTCATATCTCAAAATTTGTGTGCAGATGTGATATCAATGTAGTAGCAAAATATGATAATTCAATACCAGGTGAATGAGCTTATGAAGATGTCAATATAACAGTCCTTCATATCTCTTTCAATTTCACCTTTCATATCCAAATCTTGTGTGCATAGGAGATATCAATATAACAACAAAATGTGATAATCCAATACTAGATTGATAAGCTTATGAAGATGTCAATATAATAGTCTTTCATATCTTCTTCAATGCCACCTTTAATATCCTAAATTTTGTGTTAAGAGGAGATATCAATATATCAGTAAAATATGATAATCAAATACTAGGTGAATAAACTTATGAAGATGTCAATATCTCTTGTTTCTTTTTATGTGCATAAAATTTATTTCTTGCTTGATATCCATATATTATATCTTGTTTACTTGCAGGTGTTGCTAACCACAGCTGCTATGCTGCTTTTCTGATGCAGAAATTCAGAAGTATAAAAGATGCTAACAATGCAGTTTTGACCTCCTTTAATTCTCCTTCATAACCTGTAACTGAAATTGGATGATAGTACAATTTAATTGTTCTATATTATGTAAAAAAAAATGATAAGAATTTGTCTATTAGGGTGTCTGATACTTAAGGTTGTATAATCCATTAGTCTTATGAAAGTGAGTTTGATAAATAAAGTGATGATTTATGAATGTGATTTCTATTATGCTTTCCTTGAAAAGAATACTTCAAGATTTCTGGGCACAATAATACAAATGGGAACTTGATTATTAAGTTGGAAGCTTGTTTTTTATTACACCCATACATAAGAAGAGGACTATAAATATAATAATAAAACCTCACAGATAAAGATGAGGACTATAAATACCATAATAAAACCTCACATATGAAGAATATTAAATAATATTATTTTAAAGTTGGCAGCCCTTTTTTTCTCGCTCCCCCAAAAATATGAAATTTTAGGCTATGATAATGTAGTTATGAGCCCCGACGGTAAGCAATGTTTACAACACTTAGCTGACTATGTTTATGAATACAAAAACAATATCAAACATGTATACCACTCATTCAAATTCTTGTTAAGCATTAATTAAAATTGGAACCAAATTCTTTCCAAATGTTCAATAAAAGTAGATTCAAATTCTTTACAATCATTCAATAAAAATGGAAATAAGTTCTTTACAACTATCTAATGAAACCCAAAATACATTTTTTTCAACAATTCTGAAGCATTCAGTTAATCTGCAACCAAAATCCAGACAACCATTGCAGCAATTGTAGAGATGGGCCATTTCAGGAGGTAACATCAGCACCAAACTCCCGTAGGTGGTGGGAAAAAAACTGTCCAGAGTTTTTTAAAGAGCCAGCTTATCAGCTCTACAATCATATTATAGCAAAAAAATAAAGCAAAACAAAAAAGTGTTCCATAAGGAGTCAGCCTTTATAAGGATTGGAATATCAAGATATTATATATCTTAAGTAAAAAAATTAAGAGTAAAACATCAGTTATCTAAACTGTTAGAAGATGGTGATCAAATATCACAAAGAAATATCTCTTTTTTATGGCTCCTACATTTATCTATTTTTATGACTAATTCATAAAATAAATCAAGTTTAAATAAGTGAAATCAAGAAATTATGAAATAACAATGTTTAAATACTAAATTTAAAAGGATAAAGGAAAATAAGTGAATAAGAGTAAATCAGTCATCTTAAACCGAAACATACATGAAACAAAGAAAGGATACAAAATATTAAATATTAAATAAAGTTCCAGATTCAAACAGAAAAACCTATTTGGACTTCATGTTTTTTCTATATCCCGACGCTTTCCAATCGAAACTCTCCCTCTAAAAAATAAATCTCTTGATCGACTGTCATATCATCCATAAAATAGGTTAAATTCTGTAAGAATTCACAAAATTAGATGAAACAGGTGAAAACTATAATAAATAAATAAATGTCAACATAACAATTGTAATATAATTACGAGATTTAAATGAGTGGAGGGACATTTGAGAAACATTTGACTTCAACATCTAAATATCTCATGTGCTGAGGCCCGTTTGGTGATCTTCTCAATAAAAAAAACTTGCATGGTATTTCAAGCAGTCGTAAGAGCAATTCTGAAATAGATATTAGATAGCTAAAAAGTTAAAGATGATAAATAAATGCTTATTAACATAAACATGTAATCATTCCAAAAAAATTATGTTCGTGACAATGCAAATTTACAAATCTCGTATCCTATTTCTGCTCTAAATAATGACATAGATTCATGAAATTCCAAAACGTCATTCTAAATAGTCTTTCCAATCGGCTCTATTCTTCTGTATTAGTGTTTCAATATGTTTACAGACAAATACACCACAATCAAAACTATGCTCTGCACCGGAATGCCTCTGGCCATTACAACTTGCCATTTACTCAGATCAGACTGGAACGCTTCCCCTGCATCTCTCAGAAAATGTTTAATCTGCATATTTAAATATAGAAATGAATGAACAATAACATAGGACAATGCATAAAGCAATAAATATTGCCTACTACAATGACGTCGGTGATATGTAAATGTATTCTGTTAGGTAATGAATCATATAGTTTCCACTTGTGCTTCTTCATTGCCCCAACTAGCAGTGTCAAATGCTGATTGTTGATTATTGGTCGCAGCAGTAACTCCACATTCTCAGTAGTATCGTTCGTAATGTGCTGAACAAACCCTTTAACATTGCCTACTTTATACAACTGCATAAAAATAAATATATCACATAAGAACAAATGGTCATATTAGATTTATTTAAGTTCACACTAGGACACGTGAATTTCAAATTTACCCAGTGGCATGGAGACACATATAAGTACGATCTATATAGCTGTGATACATTGCATTTCTTATTTTTCATCAACATAGCAAAACAATCGACTTGTTTATTTCCTAACTAATAATTCATGAGGAATTCATCAAGATAACGTAGAGTTACGACATATGTCCCATATTAATTACTAAATTACCTCAGCATTTCAAATATATAATTTTTACCGTAAATAGTATAAAAGTAAAACAAAAAACCAATAAAAAATTATGGTAGACTAACAAGTCAATGAATTTGCTACAACAGAGCGTTGTTTCTCGCATATAATTTGGAATTTGTTGTCTTGCGGAAAAATCAACCACCAGTGCTGCTGGACAGTCCTATAAGACAAGCAACTAACATTATATAGTGAGAATATTAAAGTTTGGAGTGTGAACACTTCAAGAAAACATTCAGGGTAGTCATCATCAACATATTGCCTGTCCACTTGGTCCTGATCTTCTTTAACTCCAAATTTAGTCGTTTTTTTGAGAAATTGTGTATGATGAACTTTTTCTGCTTTCTTAATATGTACAGTTGGTGGATCAAAACTAATGTCGTTAGTTATAGTTTGTTGTACAATTGTCGATTCCTCCTTATCCACATCCTCAAGCTCTTCTTTATTAGGTGGTGGTTGATTAACTTGGTCAGTTTTCCCTTTATTTAAAGCTTCAACCTGTTAATTATTGGATGTTAATTGAATTAGTAAACAAGAATTTTATTGGATGATGCTTTGGTGCAGGTTTCAACCTCTTCAGCCTCTTCAACCGCCTCTTGTGTTGATTTTTTCCTCTTTTTCTGTTTAAAAATCATAAATGGGGAACTGAGAAACCTTTTTCTTCTACCCTCTCTTGTCTTAATCATTTGAATTAAACTTTCTAGTGGGGACTCTTTGACCCATTTCCTTGGAAATTTCCCATGTTGTTGTTTTATTGCTTTCTGTAATTCTTTTGCTTCATATTTTAACTCTGTCATTGTATTTTCTAAACTTGTCAAACGAGTATAAACTAAGCTTTGAAAGTCCAAAATTTATGAGTATCTTTAAGTAATTCATGTATTTTTTCAAAACCAATACGAGGGTTAGTATGTGGATACGTACCACCATGTGTTTGTTGAGAACCAATATGATAAGAAACTATAGCAGTAACTTCAACGAACGTGGGCGAATGTGGTCGGGATTGAGTCTGCTGTTGTCGGAGATGCTTCCCAGGACTGGATGATTCAAGTGGAGGACCAAGTAAACGATCCTCACTATCTTTTATTTCAAGGAAAAAATCATAAACCTGCAAGACATTACATAAAATCAAAGTCAATCAAAGTATCACGTGAGCATAATAACACTTTCTAGGGATTAAGAAAATAAATAATTCACTTCGGCGGATCTGTGCCTCTTAAAGGCTAATTAAATCTTTACAGTATTCCATTTCACATTTATTGGTCATCTCAGCATTCGTTGTCTAGCGACACTACTGGGAGGACCAAGGACATGTGCTCATAAAACCAGAGCTGCGTGAAACATGAAATAAATAATTCACTTCGGCGGATCTGTACCTCTTAAAGGCTAATTAAATCTTTACAGTATTCTATTTCACATTTATTGGTCATCTCAACATTCGTTGTCTAGCGACACTACTGGGAGGACCAATGACATGTGCTCATAAAACCAGAGCTGCGTGAAACATGATAAAATAATTCATTGCTATATCCAAAATTATAAAAAGAACTTTTAAGAGTTATGTGCAGTACACAAATAATTAGAAAGAAGACAAAACCAGTAATGTATCCCACTGGTTGATCCTTCCTTATTTTCGTGGCACAGACATTCAGTTGCTCAGTTAGAAATTCACATACTGTAGCTGACCAATTATACGCTGTAAAAATTTATATATCATCGCAAATAGAAGATAACTCTTTTAACACTCTAAAGTTGCTTGAAGGAAAAAATAAATTTGACATTAAAAACTTGATTAATAATTGCAAAAAGGTTATGAGAGGATTCCCTTGGTGAAAAGTCGAGTATTGCGGTCTTTATTTGTCTCGCATCCATACTACCAGGCGGAACATTACTCCAGCATGCATATAACCCTCTATTGGACATGCTTATCAGGAGTGCAACTTCTTCTGAATCAAATTTGAGCTCTTTCTCTTCCAAGTTAAATGTCATTCGTTCAATATCCCAACATTTTATTATGTGCATTGTCAGAATATGATCCTGAGGGTACAGATGAAGTTCAAAAAACTGAGTCAAATTCATGGCTTCCAATTTAGGGTCTGTTTGGCGCTGCTGTTTATTTATAATCTGCTGATAAGCAAATTATTCTGATAATCTGCTGATTATCAGAATAATCTGCCTTGTTGTTTAGGGCAGATTATTCAAAATAACTTATTGGTGGTTAAATGACATTCATGCCTCTATGTGATAAAACTGTTTGAGACAACTTATTCAGAATAGCTTATTGGTAGTACTGAAGCATATAGTGCAGAAACATGAAATCATCACAGATCAGTACTAAAAGATGTCATACATTTCTCACACCCTCATGAGTACCAGGAGAACTAAAAAAAGTACAAATACAAGTACAACTACAATCAGAAATATTAAAATGTTTAATTTCAGACTCTGGCTACGCCTGTTCTCATCTGCACTATCAAATTGAGAAAACACCGGATTCCCATGACTGCTGGTCGTGTCATGTAAGGGACTGTCAGCCCACCGGAAGAAGCCGCAAAGAGCAGAAACACCATTGGCACAACCGTAGAACTGCCTCCCAAAGCTATGAGACTGACGCGTGAGACTGACACGATGTGAGCAACGAAGCTGGTAGACCACAATAACACAAAAAACCTCTGTCTGTAACTGATATCCTAGAAGTCATGTTTCTATAACTGTGGAAAAAAAAAGATTGTTAGTATTTATCCAAATAAAAGTAAAATTGACATTCAAAATTAGTGTACGAACAGAGAAAAGACTTGCTGGACTAGCTGTTATATATAATATCTGCTATAGACTCCCTCAGAGCAGCCATCTCAACTGTACCCTCACCGTCCTGAGTTTCATATTCAATCGAGTCCATCTCATTATCAGCTAGAGATCCTGAAGGTTCTAGAGTCAATAATTTCATATCATCATCAGCCATATTGAAGTCCGTATCTGAATGAGAGGGGTGACGTCAGATGAAGTTGTGAAGTATCATAGTGACCAACACAATATACACCTGTTTAGGAAACGAATAAGATTACCCATTTCTTCTTCCACAACCTAAAAGTTCTTTCAATAACCCCCCGTAAAGCGGAGTGTCGTTTGTTAAACATTTCTTTTCTGCCACGAATATTGTCACTGCCACAAATATTGTCA